>NW_028235983.1:0-6052 GCF_977035675.1 Penaeus japonicus | reverse complement strand
TTTTAAATATATATTTTTTATATATATATATATAAATATATTTTATTATTATATTATAATTATATTATAATATATATATATATAAAATTTTATTTTAAAAATATTATATTTAAAATTATATATATATTATTATAAATTATATATATAAATAATAATTATATATTAATAAATATATATATATATATAAATTTTAAATTTAATATTATAAATAATATATTTTTTTAAAAAATTAAAAATATATATTTTATATATTTATTATATAAAATTAATTTAAATTTAATATTATATATATTTTAAAAATAAATATAAAATTAATTTTATAAATTAAAATATAAAATATATAATAATATTTAAATATTATATATACTTATATATTATTTTATTATTATTTATTAAAACTTTTAATAAGGGGGGGATTTTAAAATTAATTATTTTATATATTAAATTTATATATATAATATATATAAATTATTTATATAAAAAATATTTAAAAATTTATAATATATTATAAATATATTATTATAAAAAAACAAAAAAAAATTTAATTTTTTATATATTATATTTTAAATATATTTAAAATATATAATATTTTAATATTATCATTAAAATATTTAATATATAATAAAAATAAAAATAATAAAAAAATTATTTTATATTTATTTATTATAAAAAAAACCCCAAAAAAAAAAATAAAAAATATAAATTTTAATATATTATTTTTTTATATTATATATAAAAAATTAAAATTATAATCAAAATATTAAATTTAATAAAATTTTATTTAAAATATGTTTTTTATAATAAAATATAAAAAAAAAATTTAATTTTTATATATTATATCTATAAAAATTTTATAAAAAATTATATAATAATTTATAATAATATATATTATATATAAAAAAATATTAATAAATAAATATATAAAAAAATATTAGAAAATATATTTAAATATTATTATATATATATATAAATTTTAAAAATTTAAATATATAATAAAAATTTTAATTAAATATTATAATAAAAAATTTATATAAAATAAAAAATATATTAAAAAAAAAAATATATATATTTTACAAAAATTTTTTATATATTATATATAAAAAATATAAAATATATATTTTAAATTTTAATATTTTTATTTTTCATATATTTTTATATAAAAATATATATATATATTTATATTTTATATTATAAAATAAAATTATATATATTTTTTAAAATTTATTATTATGTTTTTTATAAATTTTTATATAAATAATAAAAAATTATATTATTTTATTAAAAAATTTTTTAATTATATTTTATAAAAATATATATATATTATGTTTTTTCTTTTCAAAAAATATTTATTATGTTTTATTTTAAAATAAAATATATATATATATATTAAAAATATTTTTATATATATTATTTTATTATTATATAATATATATTAATTTATATTATTTATATTTTTAAAATATATATATTATATATTTAAATATATATATATATATATATATATGTATGAAATGTTTTAATATATATAACAATTATATATATATATATTTATTAAATATATAATTTTATGAAAATAAAATTTTTAATTATTTGTATGTATTTTATATAAAATATAAAATATATATATATAAATTTTTAAATATATATATTTTTAAAATATATATATGTATTATTTCATTTAGTATGTGTAAAATGTATTTGGGATGTATATATTTAAAAACATATATATATATATTATATATATATATATTATATATATAATTATATATAAAAATTATATATATATTAATATTTTTAATATATATATATATAATATATTATATATTAAATTTATTAGTTTACGTATGTATAAGTGTGTATTTTAGGGTATATAATTTTATATATATTTATATATTATTATATATATTATACTATTTTATATATTTTTTATATATTTTTTATTTGATCAAAAAAAAAGTAACACCAGCTTTTACATCATATTTTTTTTAAAATTTTCAAATTTAAAAAACTTAATCATCGGAAAAAATGAAAAAAAAGAACTTTTTAATAAAAGCAGATTAGCAAAAAAACCAATCTAATGAAAAGGGTTTAAAAACTAGAAAAAAAGGTTAAATAAAAGATAAATATTACAAAAATTTAGTTAACCCGTAAAAATTTGAGCCCCAAAACTATCTTAAAAAAGGGGTGTTTAATACGAATGTTTTGAAAGGTTAATGGAAATATCAATAAAAAAGCAAAAAGCGGTTATAAACAGTAAAAACCCCAAACTAAAATTTTTTAAAAAAACCCCAAAGCCCAATAGTGAGAAAATCTTACAGTGAAAAAAATCTGGAATAAAGGAGTGTGCAATGGGTTGGGAAATTGTTGTGTTGTTAAGCTCTGGCTTGTCCTTCAGTAGGAAAATATGATGTACGTAGCTGCGCTGGTGTTCTTTTTTGATCAAGTTTCCCATTATTATATTAATATATAATTATTTATATTATATATAGATAATAAAAGGATAGTTTATAGATAGTTTGGAAGTTAGATAGATAGTTAGATGATATGTTTTGTTAGATAGATATGGGAAGATAGATAGATATAGATATAGATATAGATATAGATATATAATCTCCAGAAAACAAATCAGTTCGAACATTAAAACAATAACTCTAAGCGTCATAATTCATCCATCTCTTTTACCAGCCCACTTGCCCTTTTCTGACGGCTCCTTCAAGGAAACTGCGGGACTTTCCGGAGGAGAGCTATACGCTTGCCTGAAGTAATTGTTAAACTGATTAAGGGACAGATGTAAATTGGCAAAATAAGGCCAATTCAGGCTATGTTAACCAAAAGTGAAATGATGGTGAGGAGCAATGAATATCTTTTGATGCTAATTACAAAGTCTATTGGCTGGGACGCCCTTTTCCAGTAATCGAAATTCATTACAGCACGACGTTAAATCGGCTTATTACCACTCAACCAAAAACTACAAACACAACAGAAAAAATGAAAGCACACAAACCCCCACCCCGCACACCACATACAAATCACATTATAAAAAAAATGGCGGAGGGAAAAACCCGGTTTGATCCGTTTCCCCTCGTTTCCATCCGCTTTTTCCTTCGGATGGGAAAAGGAAAATTAGGGGCCCAAGACAGAGAAGATAGAAGAACAACTAACTCACAGATAAATTATGTTATAGTAATGTTCAGGTGTTGCTTTGGGTTTAAAATTTACTGCAATGATAAGCGAAGAAAAAAGTGATAAATTGTGCAAAAAGAAAATGAGGGAAAAATAAGGAAAATTTGGGTTTTTTGTGTGTGTTTACCGTATATATTTGTATTTTGTTTACATATTAATTTTATATGTATTATATATATTTTATATTTTAAATATAAAATTATATTTTTTATATGTATATTTTACTTATAATATATATAATTATTTTTTATATTATATTTAAATATATATTTTTTATATATTTAGGAAAAGAGAGAGAGGGGGGAAAAGGAGAGAGAGAGAGAGAGTGGAGAGAGAGAGGGGAGAGGGGAAATATATATTTTTATATATATATATTATATATATATATATTTTATATTTTATATATATTTTTACATATACAAAATACAATATGCCTTTAATTTGTATTTTATTTAAAATTTTATATATATAATTTTTTTTATATTATATATATTTTAATTATTTATAATTATTTTGTACATTTTTATATATATATTTTAAAATTTTATATATTTATAAAAAATTATTAAAAATTTTATATATTATATGTTATTTTATCTTTTAAATATATATATATAATATATTTTATAAAATTTTTAAACATATACATATTTTAATGAGAAAAAACCCAATAAAAGTTAATATATATAAAAAATATATATATATATTATATATATTAATTTTATATATATTTATATATAAAATTTTGAAATTGAAAAATTAAAAATAAAAGATAATTTATAAAATATATATTTTATATATATTATAATTATTAATATATATACATATATATATTTATATTATAAAATATTATATTATATTAAATATTATTTTTATTTTAAAACTAACACGGGACACATACCTTGTGGTGTAGGTATTTATGTTAGGGATATTTATATAGTTTTTATATATATATATTTTTTATTTATATATAAAATATTTTAATAATTATATATATATATTTTAATATATATATATTATATATTTTATTTTTATATATTTTATTTTTGTATATATAAAATATATTTTTTTATAAAAATATATATATAATATTTTATATATTTAATATATATTTATACATATATATATAAATATATATTTTATTTAAAATATATTTATATATAAATTTTATGTTTAAAAATTTAATACTTATATTATACATATATATTTTTAAAAAAATTTATATATATATATATATAAATATATATATTATAAAAAATAAATATATTTTAAAAAATTATATTTTATGTAAATATCCCATATTATTTATTTATATATTATTTATAAAATATATATATTTTTTATATATATAAATATATGAATGTATATATATATATATGTATTTATTTTGAAAAATTTATATATATAATATTTTATATATAAAAGTAAAAAATATTATATATATATTTTATTTATATATATATATTTTTATATATTATGTATGTAAAATTTAAAAAATTATATTTTATTTTTATATATATATATATATTTTATTTTATATATGTAGTATGTATATATATGCTTTAAATTATAATATATATATTTTTTTTAAAATATATATTTAATTTTATATATATATATATGTATGTTGTATTTTTGTAATATATGTATTTATGTATATATATATATATTATATTTAAAAATTTTTATATATATTTATATATATATTATATTATTTTAATACATTTTTTTTATATAAAATTATAATTATATATATATTATATATACAAAATTATATTTTACATAGTATATTTAAAAAATAATATATATACATTTTATATATATATTAATATATATTTTATATTATAATATAAAATATTTTTAAAAAAATTTTAATATGTTTATATCCCAATAAAAATTTATTATTATATTTTATATTATTAATATATATATATATATTTATATATATAAAAATTATATTTATGTATTTTAAAATTTATATATTTTATATTTTATAAAAATTTTATTATAAAATTATATATATATATATAAATGTTATATATATACATTATATATATTTTATATATATCTATTTAAAATTATATATATATATATAATATTTTTATGTTGTGTATATTTTCATGTTTTTATATTATATATATATATTTTAATATAAATTTTAATATATATATATATATATATATATATAAAATTTATATATATATTTATTATTAATTATATATTTTATATATATATGTATTTTATGTATATATATGTTTATATTTATATATATTTATTTATATATATATATATATATATAAATATTTGTATGTATGTATATTTTTCTTGTGTTTTTTATATATATATTTATTAAAATTATATATATTTTTATATAATATATATATGTTTGTTTGTATATTTTATGTATATATATTATATATTTTTATATTTATATATATATTTTATTATTATATATATGTTTGTAGGGTATATTATGTATATATTTTATTTTTTAAAATTTTTTAATATATATATTTTATATATTATATAAAAATATATATATGTTTATATTTTTTTTACATTTAAAAATTTTGAAATTAAAGTAGAATTTTTTCGTAAAAGGGTTTGTTATTTGTTTCTTTAAAACCTTATGAAAATTGCGCTGTTTCTATAGGAGTTTGAATGTCCTTGTATTCTATTTTTAAAGGATTTTTTAAATTGTAGTTAAAAAATTTTTTTTTTTCCCAAAAAAACAAATTGTTTAAAAAGTTTTATAATTTTTTCCGGGAAACATGATTGAGAAAAAATTTTTTAATAAAAATTTTCAAAAAAAATTGAGAAAAACTTTATTCCTGATTTACCTAAGGTTTTAACGAAAAGAGTTTCAAAT
>NW_028235982.1:0-12025 GCF_977035675.1 Penaeus japonicus | reverse complement strand
TATATATATATTATAATATATATAAAATATTTAATATATTATTATTTTTATATATTATATATATATTATATATTATATATATATAAAATTATTTTATATATAAAATTAATTTATATATATATATATATATATTATATATATTTATATTTTTAATATATATATATATATAATAATTTATATTATATATATTTTTTATATATTTTATATATATATATTTTATATATTTATATATTTTTTTTATAATATATTATATATATTTATTTTATATATATATATATATATTTTATAATGTATTTTTTTATATTTATATATTTATTATTATAAAATTTATATATATATTTAATTTATTTATAAAATTTATATATATATATATATATATTATATATTATATATAAATATATATATATATATATTTATATATATATTTTAATATTTTAAATATATATATGGCGTAAACCCACTATACACAAAAAAATTTATTGAAAATGGGGACAACGTTTCAAGACCCATTGGACCCCATCCCAAGGGGTATATAAAAGGGTAAAGGGGGGAGTAAACACGGGAAAGAAGGTCAAGCGAGGCAGGAGAAGGGGAAACGGAGGCGGCGGCGGAACGCGAACGGAACCGGGGAGGTAGTCGGGTCAAGGGTCGGCGGTCTTGGGGAAAGGGGTCCGGGGAAGGTAAAAAGCGGGAATTGAGGGGGATAGAGACTGTCAGCGATGGTCTTAAAAACTGTTGTCTCTTTTTAATAAATCTTTTTTGGTATAGGGGGTTTTATCTCCCTTTTATCAAAGGGAAGGGTGTTTTGCAAGTCATATTTTATTTTATATTTAATTTTATTATATAAATATTATATTTTTTTATATTTATATATATATTATATATATATATTATATATACATACATACATCATACATACTAATACATCTTTCATATATACATATATATGCTTATACACATATTTGTGCATGTATGTGTGTGTGTGTGTTTTTATGTTTATGTATAACTGTATATGTTTTCTATATATCTATGCTTTGGAGTGAAAAAAAGGCATTGATGTAATAAATTGTAGTTCCATTTATTTGTTTTTAGAAAATGTTACCCAAAAGGTTGTCAAGAAATGGAGGGTCCTATTATCACCGGGGGAAAATTATTCCAAATTGTCTCGGAAATTTTGACAAATGAGTTTCCTGAAAGCAGCAGAGGTGGAAGAACAAAGTTCAAGGGTTCCCCTATTACTTAATATATTTTTTAAATTGTTTTTTTGATTTATTTATTGTTATTATTATTATTTGAATTTCTTCTATATTACTTGTTTTTTTAAAAAGATTTATTTGTAGATAACTACTTTTATTTTATTTACTTGCTTTGGGATTAAAACTAAGTTTTTTTGTCTAATTTTTATTCCACATGAAAATTTCCCTCTTTTTTTCCTTCCCCCTTGTAATAACCTTTATATCTCCTCTGATGATTCTAAAGGTGGTGGAGGTTTGTTCAAATTTAAACCCCTTTTGTATTTCTGTGTTTATTTTTAATTTCCCTTTTTCACAGAGGGGCCCTGGGGTTAAACGATTTAAAGGGTGAGGTTGGTGGTCCCCACCCCTTTATAAGCTCGGGGCTATTTGGGGCAAACTTTTTCAATCTCTTCCTAACAATGTTCTCAGAAAGTTTTTTTCTGACCCCCTCAGAGTCAAGAGCTCATGGATAATGGGCTATGTCCATTTTATGACAATGAAATTTAAATAAAAAATTATAGGAAAAATGTTTTTACCACTCTATAGCAATGCAATAATTTCTATTTGAAAAAGTATTTAGGTGGTGGTGCATTGCAATTGTTGAGTACACCAAAAAAGAATGGATGAGGTGGGGAGTAACAAGAAAAAATAATTAAATGTGTTTTGTGGCCAGCAATTGCATGAAAAAATCTTCGCACCAATTTTGGGCTTTCCCTTCCCGAGCTCTTGAGAAGCAAAGGAGAGATGTTGCATTGCAGGTTTTGTAATGGGAATAAAAAGGTATTTTGGGTTTTGGGTTTCAGTGGTTTGTGGTGTGATGGTAATGGTTAACATTTTTTACATTTATCATTTCTGATCTTCTAAGAGTGTTGAACTTGAATGGCTGAGTATGAATGAAAGAGGAACGTCACAAATATGTATTTGGGGGGTTCTGGGAAGCCTCTTTGTCTACTTTTTACAGAATTATCTTATAGAAAAAAGCAGCATAGAAGTGGAGGGCATTTTCTCATACCAAAGTTAGTTCGGGTTTAAACTGGAAAAAAAAAAGTTTGTATTTAACTTGGGTTTAATTTGGTAAAACCACAATTGGAATTTCTTAGGAAGGAGTGTCATAGGATATGTTCGTTTAGGGATGTGGAAATAAATCATTTGAGGGCAAAATTTTCTTTCCAAAATAGGATGTGCTTTTTGTTCCTTTGGAGGTGTATGGATTATTTTTCTCATATATGTGGCTGTTTTAAAATTTGTATAAAATCATTGGAGTGACTAAGTAGCTCTGATTAAAAATAAACAAATGCTTTTTTCTTCTGTCCGTCAGTACTATTTCAAGTGTGAGATGGAATAAAAGGTTAGTTTACAAAAACTATCTCCCAATTCATGAGCCAAATAAATAAAAATAGGTGTATGTGTATGTGTTTCTTTATGTAGGTATTTTGGGCATATTTATTTAGTTGAACATAACAGTAACAGCTTAGGTTCTGAAAAGGGGTCTGGGTGATGGGAAACTTTTTACCATTCATCTTTGGTTCTTATTTTCAGATGATTTAAAGTTTAGATTATAAAACTTATAATTTGCATTTACACACTCTACATGCACATTAAACAGACCCTTTGGGGACACCAGGGCATCCCTTTAACCCCCCAATGCATGCATTACAACAATGCTTTGCATTTACACACACACCACCACCACACCACACAACCACACGACACACACACACACCACACACACACACACCCACAACACCACACCACACACACAACACACACACACACACACATTTACACACACACACATTTACACACACAACACAAAACATTTACCCCACCACACACATCCAACAATTACACACACCAACAATACACACACACATTTACACAAACATCACAACACATTTCACCACAACACACAAAACTTTACACACACATTTACACACAACACACATTTTACACACACACACCACTTTACCCCACACACACATTTACACACACACACATTCACAACACAAAACCCCACACACACACCACACACACACAAACTTTGCAACACACAAACATTTAACCACACACACATTTCACACACACCACTTTTTACCACAACCATACACACACACATACACACACACATACACCCCACACAAAACACACAAACACACACACACACCACACACACACCAACACGCCACACAGGGCCACACAACACCACACACACACACAAAACACCCCCCTCACACACACCAACACAACCACACACACAAAAACCACACACACACATACACATACATAACACACCACCCCAAAACACACACACACACACACACACACACCACCACACACACACACAGCCACACCCACACACACAGACCCCCACACACCCCCCAAACACACCACACACACGCACACCACACACACACACACACACACACGCACCACCCACACAAAACACACAAAATACACACACACTCACACTCCACATTTACAACCACAATACACAAAAAAACATATACACCCCCCCACATATACACACACACATACACACACACACACTCCCAAAACCCCACAACTTTACACACACACACACACCAACACATACACACCAAACACACACACCACACACACAAACACACCACACACAAAACCACACACCCCAAACACACCACACACACACACACACCCACACACATTTACACACACTCACACATTTAACACGCACACATTTTCCCCCACACAGATTACACACACATTTTACACCATTTATACACATACACAGATTTACACCATTTACCATACTTTGCCCATTTGCACACCTACACCCACACAAACACACACACAAAAACACACACACATTTCACACCCCCACCAAAACACACCACACACAACAACACACACACTCACACACACCACACACACTCATGGCAACACACACACAACACACACTCACACACCACAACTACACACACACACAATCACACACACATGTCACACCACAATATACACAACACACACACACAGATACACACACACACACACACACACACACAACACACACACACTCACTACACAAACCCACCACCACTCACACATTTACTCCCCCCACCCCCCCACGTCACTACCCACCCCCCATTATTTACGCACAGATTACACACACAATGCATTTACACATACTACTTATTATACACACATTTACAACATTACATGCACATTTGCACACACATAACCACATCTACACTGACATACACATACATTCACATAACACATTATTTACACAAATATTTACAAACAACCATCCACTCCATCCATCCATATTCCTACCTACAGAATAGTTTAAGGGAAATATTCAATGACATTTGTAAAAATTGGTAATAGGTTGTTGAACCAACAGATTTTTATGTTTAGGTAAATAATACATTGTGGATATAAATGATTTAACAATATGATGCACGCGGCAAATCCATTAACTCAGATTGAGTTTTGTTGCATGATGTTGCACCTTTATATATATACATGTGTTTCATAATTTGAATTTTTGAATACTTCTCGTGCACACAACACACACACACACACACACACACTACACACAATACACACCACACACACTACACCACACACACACACACACACACACACACACACAACACACCACAACACACACAACTACACACATCTCACCACACACAACACATCACACACACATACATAATACAATACACTATACATACATATACATACATGTATGTATGTATATTGTATATACTTGGAAGTTGTTATTTCAGATTTTGTAAAGTCAAAAATTCTCTGTCGTACAGGGAAAGAGTGAAACTTGAATTGAATTTTTGCGTAATAGAACATTATAGAAGAACATAGATTTTTATTTTTTATTTTAATCTATTTTTTCCTAACCACAATATTTTTTATAAAATTAGATCATATATTTTGCAGAAAAAATGAGTTGGAGGGGGGGGGGGTTGACAACTTACCGATTGCAACCATGCGTTTGTAATGGCCATAAGTAGACGTTATATTACACAATATTTTGAGATCCTCAACCCAATATTATTGGAAGATCTTTATACCCAACTACATTGGTGTGTGCAGCAAGGTATGTAATTTATGTCATAGTTTTTATTTGGTATGTGTATATATGTATAGGGTTAGTGTAAAATAAACCTTATAAATACTAATGTGGGAATTTATAAGCATTATTCTTACATTTATGTATCTATCTCGGTAAAATTTAGGTTCGTAAATCAATAATACAAGGATTTTTAGAATCTAAGGAATAGAACATCATGTTTCATTTAATTTTCCAGACAATGATCAAATCTAGCACGCTTCAGCGAACCCAATTGGCCCCTGCGCAAAATCTTGTGAACGTAAGCCAACGTGTCCTAAGCTGGAGCCCCCTACAACCATGAGCGGAACACGAGACCTGACACAAGTGCCTCCGGGACATTCTTCCATTCGACTACATGCCCCCATGCACCTCCTCTCCGTGGAAGACCCCCCTGAAACACAGATCCTCCACATCAGGTAAGCTCTCTCTGTTGGTCATTTCCATCTGTATTTCAGGTTGACAATTTCTGGAAATTACTGGAAGCAATGTATGGGCAGTTACTAAAACATTTCTTCCTCTTTTTGAGGAGCTCTGAGCATTGTTATATTATAAGAATTATTAATGTTTCTAAATAGAGTGTTAAATCTTTTTCTACTGCTTCCTATTTCTCAATTTATTACTAATGAAATAGGCAATCCCTTGGTGTTTGGGTTGTAGCGTGAACCAGACAGTAACTGTTCCAGGCATTTAACATGATCAAACCTGATAAACAAGGCACGCCGGTTTTGGCTCCACCTGGCTATATACATAACACTAGCTCGAGTATTCTTCTCGAATATACCATTAGTCATAATGCCATTCTGGGCTACTCAACTCCACAAACTCTATCTCAGGTCGGGCGATCCCTGGCGTGGTGTTGTATTTACCCCATGAGGCTAGCTGCATAGGCCTAAACTACGTTTTCCGGGGGACTTAATATTCGGGTGGGGTGGGGTACGTGCTTGTGCACACATAGTGCGGGATAACTCCCATGGCTTCTTGTTTTTTACCTAAGTTGAGATGAAAAACCTATATGTACTCAAACTCAAGAACAATACTACTTTTTTTATTTTTATTGCGCAATTGGATTCTTTGAAAAATCTATTCGAATTTTCATACCGTTTTTTCTTTTTTTATATTATCTTTTCTCTCTTACTCTCCATCATATGAATTATATCATAGGGGGAATAATCTAACTTTTGTATTTATGGTTATACCACGAGTTCAAAATATATGACTCTAAATGTAAAATAAATTCCCTCATTTTTCTTTTTTTTTTTCTGTCATGAGTAAAAGGTGGAGGTATATCTTTATCACTCAGAAAACATAAAGTTCTACATCCAATGTTATATTTTTTAAAGAAAATATGTAAAGAATGCATAAAAAATAAAACTATAAATATCATTATATATATATATATATATTACTATAATCTCTATAATATATCATATATTATATATATATATGTATCTTTATATATATCATTATATATCTTATATATATATATAATATATAATTCATAACTATATATATACTATATATCTATTATATAGTTATTTATATATTTATGCGTTTCCACATGCAGATGTATTGCCTCAGTTGGTAACTTTCCCTCAAACGTTCAAAGGGAGTATGTATGTTGCGGTAGAGATTTGGATTGGATCTCCCTCGTGAGTTTGGTAGAGCTAAGGAGATCATACCGCATTCGTGACCTAGCACCAACGAGGGGTATCTGACTTCTCCACTTCCATCATCCCTCTGCGGGCGCCGCAGCACTGTGCAAATCAGTTTAGATGCACGAAAATCCACAGCCTGGCTCTATCTTTTCCTCCACAGCCACTTTATGTACAAGCATGATTGCAATTTACCAAATGGTCACTCACCAAGTAGGTTATGTAAAAGACTGATATATCTCATTTTGTTTTGTTTTCTCGGGCTGAATGGTAAGATTGTGGCCAACTGGGTCTATCTTGTGTCAACCCTCTTCCATCCCTTTTGTTATAATCTGACTGATGGACAAATTGGGTTTCGATTTTTACGCACTCCCCTCACATATGTTGGGAGGGAAGTCGATCATTTCATTCCCTTTGTGAATGGTGGACAAAACGAATTTTAACCTGTCTTTTTTTTGTTCATCCCATGCATTGACAGTAATCTCCTAGCTCTGGATGTCCTTATATCAACTTCTCCCATTCGTCTTTCCACGGAGACGAGGTCTTTCGCGCATGTATTCTTCTATTAAAGGTCTTCACGGTGCCAACGGGCCCCTCTAGTTTTTCGTTGAACTGGAGGTAATGGAACACGAGTCAGGGAAGAGTACCCAGTTTGTCCAGGTACACCTAATACCCCTTCTCAAACAGTGCCCGCTTCATGCATATGATCAAGCAACCGCCTTCATTGATCTTGCGGGGACCTTCACTCCTGTCTTGTCCCATTATAAATCTTCGACTAGGCTGAGGTGTAACTAGCTGCCTTTCTCATTCACTTCCTCATTAAGTTTGTACACTTCTCAGCTCAAAAATTGGGCCTCCTCTCTTTGAAGGATTGTACGTGCATTAGTGATGTCATTCTGTAAGCGCCCACAGTGATTCATCAATCGAGATAATATTCCTGAATCTGATGTCTTTGTCAAGGTGTTTGGCAAGTATGCCTAATAACCAGCCTGAGCTTTCACAAGCAGTTGCCCTGTTGTTAAACAGATCGTCTGTTAACTCATTGAAATGATATAGATTTGAAGTCAACAAACATAGCAATCTCGGTCATTTGTCTCATGGAAGACTTTTGACCATTGACACTATAGGGGTTTTTCAGACAGTAGATATACATGTACGTGGGTCAAGGCTGAATTCCACAATGAGAAGAAGCTGAGCTATGTATCTCTGCAACTCCTCTTTGGTGGCATCGTCCCAGGCTTCTCATAAATAAAAAAAATGAGGTGGATGGGTTCGGGCAGGTGCTGCCGGGCGTATGAGGTTCATTTTCCTATCTTCAATCGTCTCCATAGCTCAGGGGATAAGATAGCAGTCTGAGAGATTCCCTTGGGTCCTCCTTCATTCCAGGAGAGGCCACTAAGACTGTGGTCAACGCGGCATAATCTATTCTCCTCCCTCGTACGCACTCCTTTCATCATCCGCTTCGACCCAGGGGTCGAAGGAAGTGTCATCGGCTCTCTCCCTCGATGCAGTTGGTAGCTTCTAAACGATTCGCTTCTGCAGCCTGATCGGTCTACGGCATAGTAGTCTGAGAAGCACGAGCGCACGTGTTCCGGTAAAGATGACAGGGCTATTTTCCACCAATCGATCAGGAGTCAGCTAAGAGTGATTTTAGTCTAAAGATAACGTCATACTGGTCCTTTTACCCGTCATATTTTTAGCCGGTTTTATTCCTGTCTTTATATGTCTGCATTTGGCCATTTTTTCTAGAACAGAAACAGATTGTTATGGGGGAGAAGACAAATGAGGGTCCTCCCACATATAACTAATCTTAGTAAAGATGGCAAAAATGTCTTAGTAACATTGTTCATGTATTTATCTTGTATAATAATCTTCACACTTGTTTTATAATTACCGTTTAAAACAGCATCAATATAGAGTTCATTATATCTTTAAAAAAGATTCCTCCAAATACTTCATTCAAAAAGTATAACGTTAAAAACATGAGTGAAAGAAGTTCTCATGAGACTGTTTGACTTTTTCTTATAAGACCTTTTTGCAAATAAAATGATAAAATCGCGAAAGAATTATTTTTAGGTCTGAAGAATACGTTATCTGAACATCAGAGTAAAATTCATAATCAACTCGTCACCACCACTCATTCTTAGCTGACCTCATTTGTCATTCTTTCATCTATTCATCATTTCCTCAGAACATCTGGTGGGGGATGATATTGGGGGAAGTGGGTAGAGGTAGGGGGATGGAGGGCAGTCTGGTGAGGGGAACTTCGGGGGGAAGAGGATCACAAAGATTAATGCCTACATCACTAGTGCAGTTATCGTAGTTCTGACCTTGTTAGTGACAGAGGGTAGAAGTCCACAACAAAATTCTCTCACATGTCAACCGAACCATCATCGATGCATGGACAAACTGGATAGATGGAGTAAGGGTGTCGTCACCTATACATGACGACTGGAAGATTGGCAAGTAAGATGCCGTTATCATTACCTCTCCACTCTCTGAACCTTTTCTGGGTTTATGGATAGGCTATCAGCTAGCTGATACTCTTCATAAAAAACATGATATAGTAAGGTTTTTTTATTTTCCACTATTGTATACTTCTTGGCAAGAAAATGTGGTCAAGTATACTTTTGAACTATGTACATCTATGTATATAAACAGAACTGTCAATACAAGTGTGTAACATACACACAGCAACACTGTGATATAAATTACTACAAGTATACAACTTAACCCTTTCTCTGGACGGTGGTACAAACTCGGTACCAAACGCTCATTCAACAGGCCCGGTTGCTTTGGGTGACACCGATATGGTGCCAGTCATTTAATTGATTTAGCCTATGTTGTTTCGAAAGCCCCCGGCTCATATGACTCAGCACGACTGAATGCCATCCCGTCCATGAGAGGGTTAACAATGTACATTATATCACTAATGATACATTTTGCTTGCTCCTTCTTCCTGCCACTCTTTTCTCTCACACATCCATCCTCTTCCTCCTAGTCCACTCCTCCTCCTTCCTCTTCCTCCTGCCACTCCTCACCTCCCTCCTCTCTGCTCAACATGCCCTCCCCATCCACTCTATCCTCCTCGCACTCCTCCCTCCATCTCTTCCTTCCTGCCACTCTCCTCCTCCTCCTCCTCACTCTACCTGCCACTCTTCCTCCTCCCCTCCTCCTCCTCCTCCCACTCTTTTCTCTCCTCCTTCTTCCTCCTCCTTGCCTACTACCTCCACTCTCTCTCTTCCTCCTGCCACTCCTTCCGCCATCCTACCTTCTTACGCACTTCCTTTCCTCCCCATCTCCTCCTCCTCCTGCTGCATTCCCTCCTCCTTCTTGCCTATCACCTTCTCCCCCTCCTCTCTGGTCCCTACTCATACTTCCTCCTCCTGCTGCATCCTTTCTCCACCTTCTAGCTCCATCTTCTTTCCCTGTCTGCTTGTCTTCTCTTCCGCATCTTTGCTCTTTTATTCTGGCTTTTTTACTCTCGCTTCTGCTGCTCTCGCTGTCTGTTTGTCTTTACTGCAATCTTTTGTGCTTTTGCTCTCTGCTTGCTCTCCCTGCTTTGCTCTTCTATAAACTGCTATTTTCGCTTTTCCTGCTCTTCTGCTTGCTTCTCTAAGCTTCCCTTCTTGCGCTTGCTCTTGCTCCTATCTCCAAATCACCTATCTTCTTGCCTCCTCTCTTATCCCTCCCCTGCTGCTCTTTCACCCCCCCCCCTCCCCCCTCTCTCAGCATCTCAGATGATAAACTTGTCCTCCTCCTCCCCCTACTTCCCATGTGCTTGGAAGTGCTGAAAGTACCAGGGGCATGTGATACACGTCCAAGGAGGTTTTGAAAAACTTTGTACTACTTGAGGACCTACAGGTGGTTGGAATAGTATTGCATCTAGCCGATTTTGCTCAGGTCAACATTTCCTTCTTTGTACATTGATATCACTCATCATTACACGGTTTGCTCTGATGACTCTCTGTTCAGCTGCCTCACAAGGGTGACAACACATCTCACTGGAGTGAACACATTGACCACACTCCATGACAATACGTCTTGTTCCCACCAAGACAGATAAAACCTTACTCTAGTCAGAGTGCTGTGATAGTTCTCACTGCTGAAGTACAACACTTGACCTCCCGAGTCCTGCAATGATCTATTTAGATTCAGTATAGTTCCCTCTTGACTGGTGTTACGCCTGGAGGTAATGCTAAAAGGGCAGTTGAGCTTACAATTATCCCGGGTGCATCTCATAGCCCTCCCCTAGCATGTCTGTGCGCTTCCATCAAGTCTCTCAGTGGCTTCATACTTAGGCAGGAAGATTGCAGCCAGTCCAGTGGGCCCACTGCAAATCAGGAACGGTGCGATGAAACCAGATCTGCACCATTATGGTGCCCTTGGAAAGCTCTCAAAAGCTCTTGTGCGACAATAACACACCTTGCCAGGACATAGAGGGCAGGCCTAAGAAATGGAGTTTTTTACCAGTTTCCCGACTGGGGGGGGGGCGGGGGGGGTTTTTTTGAGTTTGTTAGGTGTGTGTTGTGTGTGTGTTGTGTGGTGGGTGTGTGGGTGGTGTGGTGTGTGTGGGTGGTGGTGGGTGTGTGTGGGTGGTGGTGTGTGGTTGGGTGTGTGTGTGTGGTGTGTGTGTGGGGGTTGTGTGTGTGTGTGGGGTGTGTGTGTGGGTGTGTGGGGGGGTGTGTGGGTGTGTGTGTGTGGTGTTGGGTTGTTGTGTGTGTTTGGGTGGGTGTGTGTTTGTGTGTGTGGAGTGGTGTGGTGTGTGTGGTGTGTGAGGGGGTTTTTTGTGGTGTGGTGTGTTGTGGAGTGGGTGGTGGTTTTTTTGTGTGTGTGTGTGTTGTTTTTTATGTGTGTGTGTGTGTGTGTGTGTGTGGGTGTGTGGTGGTGTGTTGGGTGTGTGTGTTGTTGGTGTGTATGTGGGGGGTGGGTTTTGTGTGTTTGTTTGGGGTGGTGGTGTGAGTGTGTGTGTGTGTATGTGTGTTCGGGTGGTGTGTGTGTGTTTTTGGGGTTGTGTGTGGTGT
>NW_028235981.1:0-5320 GCF_977035675.1 Penaeus japonicus | reverse complement strand
AAATCCCGAAAAAACATTTTTTACTCCGCGGTCTACGTTAAACCGTCAAAAAAAAAAGACGTTTTTATGACACAAAATTATCGTTACCTTTTACCTAGAATAATTTTAAAAAAAATTTTCTTAAAACTTCTAAAAATTTTTAATCTTTGTGGTAATTGTTTTAACTTTTTTTTTTTCCAAAACCCATCCCCTCACTGTTCCCCAAGCTTTAAATCATCATCTCAGTCCCAATTATCTATCACTATCACCGTCACCATACTACCTCACTATACCGTTTCAACTATTTTCCTACCCTTCTCACCTCATCCCCGTTGCACTTTTTCATCATATCATAACCTTCCCCTCATCATTTACTGACTATCCCCACCCCCCCAACTTCATCACCAACACAGTCATCACCATATCGAATCACCCCCATCCCCACGCTTCATTTCCCATCCCACAGTATCACCATCCCAAAACATCAACCATTCCCTTTTTAAAACCCTATCCAATTTATCACCCCCCCCCACAAACATATCACCCTCCCCACCTCATCCCCCCAATCCCTACATCCCCACCCCCATCCCACAACCCCCTTTACCCCCCCCCCCCACCACCACCATCCCCAAACACCATACCATCCCTATTTCCCCCATACACTAACTTCACCCCCACCCAAAATCAACTATTCAGGCCCCGAAAATAACAGGGTACTCCTCACGGATTCTCGTGTACAAAAGAAGGGTGAGGAATCCTTTCCTACTCATGAAAAGGCGGCGGTCGGTCGTTTCCCCTGCTCTTGGAAATTGTCAAAAAAACGTGTTTTTGGGGGGGTAATTTAAGGTTTTTTTTTTTCTTTTTTTTTTGTTTTTCTTCTGTTTGTTGGTTGTTGTTGTTGTTGTTGTTTTGGTTTTGGTTTTGTTGTTGTTGTTGTTGTTTTTTTATTATTTTTGTTATTTTATATTATTATCATTGTTGTTTTGTTATTAATTATTGTTTCATTATTATTTTGCTGTTGTTGTTGTTTTTTATCTTATTTTTTTCTTTATTTTTACTTTAATATTATCTTTTTATACTATTATTTTTATTATTTTATTATTATTTATTTTATTTTATCAATATTACTATTATTATTGTTTTTTTTTTTATTATTTCATTTTATTTTTTTATTTTTATTTATTTATTTATTTTTTTTAATGTCGTGCGGTTCGATTAAAAATGGCGGGGGAGTGTGAATTTTGGGGTAGTTCTGGGGGGGGGGGGGGGGGGCGAGGAAGGGGGGGAAACGAAAGGGGGGAAAGATCGAAAAAAGAATGGTAGGAAGAAAAAGAAGAAAAGAGGGGAAAAAATAAAAAAAAAAGGAAAGAAGAAGAAAAAGCGAAGATGACTTCTGGAAAACAATCAACAAAAACCAACACACCAAACAACCCCCAAAACAAAACCCAAAACAAACCCCAAAACCCCCCAACAAAAAAAAAAACCCAAACCAAACAAAAAAAACCAAAAGCAATTCCAAACAAAACAAAAAAACACCCCATTCAAAACAAAGAAATGCAAAGGAAAAAGAACTCGTTCAAGGTTAACCCGGCTTCGGGCTTAAGGAGGCGCCGACCCGGAGACTGGGTTGCTTAGGTGTTCCCACACGAGTAGAAAAACCCTGCGTTTAAAAAAAAAGGAAAAAGCTCGACATTGCATCAGTAAAGGGGAAAAGGAGGGGGTGGGGTTGGGTTTTTTTTGGGTTTTGGGTGGATGAATGGGTGGGGTTGTGGGTATGTGGGTGGTGAGTGGGTGGTTGTGGGGTTTTGGGTGGGTGGGGGGGTGAGTTTGTGGGTTTGTGGGTGGATGAGGGGTGGTTTGTGGGTTTGTGGGGGTGGGGGTTTAGTTTGTGGGTTTGTGGGTGGGTGAGGGGGGTGAGTTTTTTGGGTATATGGATGATGGTGAGTTTGTTGGTTTTAAGGATGAATAAGTGGTTTGTGGGTATTGGAGGATATGAGTGAGTTGTGGGTATTGGATGGATTAAAGGGGGGTTTTTAAACGAAAGGGTGAATTAAATGAGTTTGTGGTGGGGGAGGAAAACGAAGTGAGATGTAAAAAAAAAAGGGGAATAAGGGGGGCGTGGTGATTGGGGGGGTGAAGGTGGGGGGGGTTTTTTTATTGGAGGTTGGAAGAATGATAAATTTATGAGTGGAAAAATATTGGGGGTGGAGGTGATGGATGGAAGAAGGGAGTAAATGGATGAAGTATAAATTAGGAACGTGGTGAATTTCTTTTTATTTATATTTATTTTTTAATATTATTATTATTTATAAATATGATTACATATTATATTATATTATGTTATACTAATTATAATATTTTATATATATTATATATATTTATATATAATATTTTTATATTATTTTAATTTTTAATTATTTATATATATTTATATTTTTTTATATTTTAAAATATAAATATTTATAATTTAATTTTTATATATGTATTTTACTTTTTTTTCTATATATATTTATTTATATTTATATTATATTATATATATTTATTTTTTATATCATTAATAATACTAATAAAAAAGGGTTTCATCCCGAGTAATTGACAACAAAAACAAGAGGAAAAAGGAAAACACACGAATATGGGGGGCCCTTTTTAGCATTTTTCTTATCGGAAATGGGCACGGCAAAGTGGCGTATGGCTTCGAGTAGGTCACATCAATGTGGGCCCCCGTAATTGGATTTCGTGGGCCCCTTTGAGTGTTCTGTTGAATGATTGCTCGGGCCATGGTTCCCCTTCTATGGGGGAGGCTTGGGGGAGGGTGGAGGCTTGGGACCCTTGGGGTGCCTTTGCTGTTGGTGTGGGATTTTTTTTTTCTATTGGCCACTTTATTAATTTTTTTTAAAAAACGGGGGGGTTTTTCTCTCTCCCTTTTTTTTTCTCTTTTTCCTCTTCCCATTTTCTCTCTCTCTCTCTCTCTTTTTCCCCTTTTCTCCTCTCTCTTCTCTCTCTCTATTCTCTCTCTTCTCTCTTCTCTCTCTTTTCCCCTTCCCCTTCCTCTTTTCTCTTCTCCTCTCTCTTTCTCTCTTCTCTCTCTCCCCTTTTCTCTCTCTCTCTCTCTTTTCTTCTCTTTTTTATTCTTTTTATTTATATATATATATATATATTTTTTAATATAATTTAATTTTACTTTTTTTTAAAAATTTATATTCGTTTTATTATTATTAATTATTATATTATTAAAATTTATATATTATTTTTGTTATAAAAATAAAAATTTATAAATTAATATATATTAATATATATATATATTATAAAATTATATAATATATGTTTATTTATTATTTTGTATATTATTATATGTATATTATATATATATTATTTTATTATATATTTTATTATTAACATATATACATTTATACGTGTTATTATATGTATATATTTTTAAAATTTATTATATATAAATTTATATAAAAATAATTTTATATATATATTATATATTTTTTATTATATATTATATATATTTTAATATATATATATTTTTTATATATTTATATATATAATATTTTTTACTATTATTATACAAAACCCCAAAAAGGTCTCTCCACCTAATATCAGCTTTAATCTTGAGTGAAAAAAAAAACACACAAAAAAAAAAAACAGAAAAAATTAGGCATTAAACCCCTCAAGAGATAAGTTGGGAATCAATTTATTGATAGATTAAAGGTATTTCCCCTTTTTAATTTCAGGAAGCGCTTGTTGGTGGCAGTCAGCGGCGTGTGTGTTGGCTGAAATTTAAAGAGTGCAGTTTGAAATGAAGTTTTTTTGGATGGTGTGTTTAATATATGCTCATATATGTATTGTTAATTTGGTGTATATTGTAATTTTAACATATTATCTACATAAAACAAAAAAACAAAACACAACAAAAAACAAAACACACATATATATATTTTTATATTTTAAATTTTTAAATTTTATTTTTATTATATATAACAACACCACAACACACACCACAACACACACACCAACCACCAACCCACACAATTATAATATATATATTTAATATAATATATTATATATTAATTATGTATATATTATAATTTATTTTATATATATTATATTTTATATTTTTATTATATTATTATGTGTGTGTGGTGTCATATTATATATTTTATAATTTTTTATTTTTTTATTATTTATATATATTTAAATAAAATTTTTTTCATATTTTATAGTTCTGGGTGTGTTCATCATTTTTAAAAATTTTTATTTTTATATATTATATATTATAATTTATATAATATATAAATTTATATGTATCTGCGTGTGTGTTTTACAACATTTTTTAATATATTATTATTATATTTTATTTTTATATATTATTATACTTATATTTTAAATTTATATATTTATTTAATTTTTTTATTTTTTTTGTTATAATGTAATATATAATTATATATATTTATATATTAATTTTTACATTAATATTATTTATTACATTTACTACATTTTATATGTATATGCAAACTTTTAAAAATTTATATATTTTTTTAAATATTAATATTTTATATATTTACAAAATATTATAATGAAAGTTTGATAGGATGTGTGTTTTACATATATGTCATATATGTTTAAAGTAAATTTTTTATTTTACATATCTAAATACTAATTTCACACACACACACACACAAACACACCATCACACACCACACACACACCAAACACATTTTATATATTATTATATTATATTATATTATTTTATATTTATATTATATATTATAATATATAATTTTTGTGTGTGTGGGTGTGTGGTGTGTGGTGTATATATTATATATATATATTAAATTTTATATTATTGTTTTTTTATATATATATTATATATATAATATTAAATATAAAATTTTATTTATATAAATATATGTACTGGTGTTTTGGATCATTCAGTTTATATATAATTAATATTATATTATTTATATTTTTAATTTTATATTTTATAATATAATTATATAAATTTCTTTTTATAATTTATTTATATTTATATATATATTATTATTTTATATATAATATTGAATAATTTTACTCTTATTTTAAAATCATTTTTTTTCTTTGTTTAAAAATTTTATATCATTTATACATACATTTTATTGATATGAAACTTTATTATTTATATTTAATTTTATTTATATACATAAATATATTATTGTTATTTAATTATATATATATTTTAAATTTATATATGTAATATATATATATGTATATTATATTTAAAATTTTTTATATATTAATTATATATATTATATATATATTTTATTTATATATAACTTTAAATTTTTTATATTATAAT
>NW_028235979.1:0-5877 GCF_977035675.1 Penaeus japonicus | reverse complement strand
ATATTTTATATATATATATACATATATATATATATATATATATTTATATATTTACTATATATACATGTATACAGACACACACACACACAAACATACTCTCTCTCTCTATCGCTGTTCTCGCTCTCTCTCTTTATTATATAGAATATTATATATATATATATAATTATATATATTTTTTTATATATATATTATATGTTATATTATATATATTTATATAAAAATATATATATAAATATAGATATGTATATTTATATATATTTATATATATATATATATATATATATATATATATATATTATATATGTATATAAAGTATACGTATGATATGTATATATATATATATATATATATTTATATAGATATATATATATATTTATATATATAATATTATATTATTATATTAGATATATATATAACATGGAGCATGCATGTCAAACAATGTCTCTCAGTTAATTTATCATGATGGCATAATCGAAAGCAGTAAACACAGGGAATAAATTCTGATTAAAGCTAAATACCTATTTTCGGAATCTAAGGTCAGTCATGCCGGAGCTCCTATTAGGATTCATTATGATAATTGCAGCCATTATCGGGCCCTGATTCATGCCTTTACTGTCTTATTCGAGGCATGAGCTATTTATAATCTGAAGTATCGTGGAATGTCCTCAGGAAGATAGGCCAGCGGCATTACTAATCAAATTCCCTACACATAATTCATAAGGGCTTTTAGGAATTCGACTATATCAAACGTTTCAGTCCATAGGTTGATGAGCTCTTCAGTCCATGATTCACTTACACACCACACACAGACACACACAAAACTCACACACTTACTAACACACACCACACACACACACACACACAACATATTATATATTTATATATATATATATATATTTTTTATATATATATATGTATATGTATATAATATATATATTATATATTATATATATATATATATATATATATGTTATATACATTATATATATACAATCTTGTATATATTTGTATATATGTACATATATATATTATATATATAATATATACATATTTATTAATATATATATATATATTAATTTATATATATATATATATATATATATATATATACACACATCTATGTATATATAAGATATATCTTTATATATAATTATATATATTTTTTATATATTATATTATTATCTAGTTATATGTATGTATATATATATACAAGTGCATCGTTCTACTGATGCCATTATATATATATATATATATATATATATATATATATTTTATCTATTATATATAATATATATATATATATATATGTCATCATTAGTACGATGAACTTGGTATTCTTTTTTTCTAGCAAATGTGCTTCAGCCTAAAAAAAAAAGAATAAGTGGAGACTACGTGGATCTTCAAATATTTTCCCATTTCTTACAAGCAGTTTTAGAACCACAATGGCTAGACTTTCCAAACAATCTATGATAAGCTATCTTTTATGATTTTAAAGAACTATTTGATAATAATTTCAAAACGACGAATGCGAAACTTACGTGATGTCCCATTTGAAAGGATAAATATGACAGTAAATGTTCATATAATGTAATATATGATAAATACAAACAAATGTATTTATAATGGTCCTTTTTTCCTTCGGATGTCTGGCCTCGGGTTTCTGGGCCTTTGGCTGGTAATGGAGTTTTCCTTCCTCGAAAAATTTGGGCCAGAGGAAAGGGGATTCCAGGGGCTCTTTTCTTTTTCTATTGAAGGAATTAATATCAGTTATAGGAAGGTTTATTATACATAATTGTATTTTGTTTTTAGAAAAAATTTTTTTCAGGGGAAAATTAATTAAATTTATTTAAAAGTTTCAAAAACTATTAAAAAATCATAAGAATTGGGGGGGAAAAGAGAGGTAATAGAAAGAGAGAAAAAGGGAAAAAGGGGTTTTAAAAAATTTTAAAATTTGGGGCCCAAAAAAAATAGCAATTTTTAAAAAAACCGTTTAAAAAGGGAATGTTAAAATTTTTTATAATTTTATTTTAGATATTTTTTAAATTTTTTAATTTTTATTAATGCAACCCCCAACCCCAAATATCTTTTCTCCAACCCCCAACAACAAACCCCATTAAAACCCGCAACAAAACAAACACTGGGGAACCCTTTTTAATTTTGTTTTTTTTATTTTTAAAAATTATATATATATATATATTTTTATATATTTTTATATATTTAAAATATTTATATATATATATATTACATATACATTCATATTTTTCAGGAAATATTTTACATATTATAAAAATATTTATATATATAAAATATATATATATTTTATATAATATTAATATTTTATATATTTTTTATATATATAATTACATATTTATTTACGGTAAATTTTAAAATTTTATATTTATTTTTATATTATATATTTTATTTATATATATATACATATAATATTTTTTTATATATATTTATATAAAAATATATATTT
The DNA here is from genome assembly GCF_977035675.1 of Penaeus japonicus. Taxonomy (NCBI): domain Eukaryota; kingdom Metazoa; phylum Arthropoda; class Malacostraca; order Decapoda; family Penaeidae; genus Penaeus; species Penaeus japonicus. The sequence goes on along the minus strand of NW_028235979.1, from coordinate 3,398 downwards.
TTTAAAAATATATTATATTTATATAAAATTTTATTATATATATATATATATATAAAATAAAGTTTTTATATATTATTTATATTTTTATATATTTACATACTTTTTATTTTATATAAATATATATATTTTAAATTTTATTTTTATATTATGTTTTATTTATATAAAAATATAATATATAATAAAATTTAATTTTAAAATTTTATATTAAAAAAAATTATATAAATATTTATATATGCTTTGCATGTGTATGTGTGGGGGATGTTTTTATAAAATTATATATATAAAATATATATTATATATATATATATATTATATTTTAATTTGTTTTTATTATTTATTTATATTAACATATTATTTATATATAATATATATATTATATATTTTTATATATATTTTTTATTTTTATATATATATATATTTTATATATTTTATATGCGTGGTATGGGATGTGGGGTTTTTATGAAATAATATATATATATATATATATTTTTATTTATATTTATTTTTTTAAAATATATAAATATTTTTATATAGGTGGGTATATTTTCATAAATTTATAAAATATATAAATATTTATATATTTATAATTTTTTTTATATATTTTAAATTATATATATATATTTTATATATAAATACAATATATATTTTTATATATATATTTTTTTATTTATATGTAGGGTATGTATATATAATACATATATTATAAAATTTTTAATATATATATATATATATATATATATATATATATATTTTAAAACCCCAAAATTTAAGAAAAAAAACTCTTACTGATTTTTTGGGTCTTGTTTAGTCTGGCTTTTGAGATTTTATGGCGGATTCTGATTCCCGGGGAGTTGTTTTAAGAATGATTAGATTGTTTTATTGGTCACACTGTAATGCTTTTACTTTGTTTATAATTTTTCATGAACTTTTGAACCTTCTTCCCCCAACTTTGAAACTTATTTCGCAAGTACAATTTTGGTAGAAATTTTTGTTGCCCCTCCTGCACCGACCAAAACACCTTCACGTTTTTTTTCCCCTCCTGCGCCAGCAACAGGGGAAAGGTCCCCCTTCCCCTGATAATGGTCTGCGGGGAAAAAGGACAGGAAGGATTACAGGTGAAGGCAAAAGCAGAGAGAAAGGGGAGCTGGGAAAAAGGGAAAGGGTAGGGGAAAAAAAAAAAAAAATGCGAATTTTGGGATTTCAAAAAATTTTAGAAGTAGGGAAAAATTTAAAGAGTCGGGTTTATCTTTTTTGATTAGGGAAAAAATTGGGTTTAAAAAATTTTTTGCTGACTAATAAAACAAAAAAAATGTTTTTTTTATCCCAAATTATCATACACACACACACACAAATGCATAGACAAAACAGAGGACTCACAAACACACTCACACACACACACACACACACACACAATATATATATATATATAGATATAGTATATTATATATCATCTACTATACTTATTATATATATATTATATACACACACACACCACACACACACCACATACCACCAAGCACACAACACACACACACACACACACCACTCAAACAAATACACACACCACACACACACACACACACAGTGATATTTATATATATATATATATTTATATATAATATATATTATATATATTTTTTTTTATATATATATATATTATATATAATATATATATATATAATATATATTATGTATTGTATATATATATTATATTTTTATTTATCATATAGACTTATGTATATATATATATATATACATATATATACTATATTTATTTATATATATATATATATATATATAAATATATATTATTATAAATGTATATATATGTATATAAATTTATATATATATATATATATATATATATATATTTTTTATATATTTATATATGTTATATATATGATATGTATAATATATAGTATATATATATATATATATATATATATATATATATATATATATATATATATATATGTATGTTATATATATATATAAATATTAAAAATTAAATATATATATATATATACATACAAATATATATATATATACATAGATATATATATAATCTTTCTTATAATTATATATAGTTATTGATTATAGTGATGTATGCCATACATTTATAAATAGATATTACTTACATACAACATACATACATACAACACACAACACAACACACACACCACACATATATTTCTATATATATATTATAATATTTTATATATATATATTTAAATTTTTGGTTAATATGCTTATTATACATTTGTGTGTTTGTATATATGTATGTATGTATTTATGTATGTATGTATGTATGTATGTATTTATCTATCAATCTATTATCATCTATCCTATCTATCATCTATATATACATACACATATTGTGTACCTATTATATATATATATATTATATACATAAATACATATATACATACATCATGATATTATACATATATTTTTTATATATATATATATATATATATATATATATATATATATATATATATATATATATATATATATATATACACACACACACACACGCCAAACACACACCACACAAAACTCACACACCACTAACAAACGGTTTGTAAGGAGCTGAACATTAGAATCCGTTATAAAGGCTCTAAAGCGATGGACGAAGAAGATTGACAAACATTTCCTTTGTGTTGGCTGACGCAAGAGACAATAGCCAATTAGGAATGTGGCAAAGACGTCAGTTCTCTGGTGAGAATCCAACAATGCAAGTCGACCTCCCGCGCTCGGCCTCCGAGGCGAGGCCCGTCTTGTGTTGGGAAGAGAGCGGGATTTCTTGCGATCGGCTGGCTGCCTATTCGATATATGGTCCTGGGCTCTTCGGTTGGTTGCCTTCGACCTTTCGGTTATACAATGAAATGTATGAATGATAAAGAAGGATAAGTTTACCATTCAAAACAATGTTGTATTGAAATTTATGATTAGTGAGGATAATGGGATGATCGTATTATATTACTGGTATTACTGCCATGATAATAATATCATCCAGTCTAGCAAAAAACAAGAAACACGGACAAATACACAAAACAAAAATTGTAATAACAGTAATGCAATGGTAGTGGTAGTGATAATACTGAGTGAATATGACAAATTGATATCAATAATAACAAGGATTGTAATGTTATTGAATGATAACGACTATGATAATGATAATAGTATTGTTAAACTGTTATTGTATCATTATTTGATCTTAAGATCAAATGTCTTTCATGGTTCACAGCATAGGGTGTATTGGAAAAGGAGGCGGAAGAAAAGTAAGGATAGGCGAGAGCAATAGAGGAACAAGAAGGGAACCAATTAAGACTTTCGAGTGGGAGTAAAAACTTCTGGGATAAAAAGAAGAAGCGAACGAGGAAGAGTTGGTATAC
>NW_028235977.1:0-9619 GCF_977035675.1 Penaeus japonicus | reverse complement strand
AACTCGAGTTATTTGTTATCAGTCTGATTAAGAGCAAGTCTCTACTACTTACTTCCCTTTCAGGAGTCTTGAGAGAAACTTCAGCTGGAAGATCCTGAGGCGAAAGTGAGCTACTTCGATGATCGAACTTCTCAGAGAATAGCACAGTAGAACAGCCTCCTGGAAACAAATAGCAAGATTAGTTTTGAATACTCTTGGACACGGACAAGAAGTAAAAATCAGGACTAAAAAATACAAGAGTTTAGTAAAAAGGAATAATCTGTAAAAATTGGATAATAATAAAGTAAAACATTCACCCAAATAATTTTGTATTGGTTAAAAAACCCACAGCAGCACATAAAGAAAGGAACAAATATGCCTCTAACTAGAGCAAGCCTCAGGCAATTTGAACAAAATAACAGACCCTCTAATGTCCCAGTAGAAGAAGGGTTGATTGATGAATTAGTCACAACAGTAGGGAGTAGCATGGAATCAGTAAGATTACAGCTATAGGAGAATTAGCTATAGAATCCATGCTAAACAACCCACTAGCACTAACCGGGGGTTGGACACACCCCTCGGCTTGGGCAAACACAAGTCCAGCCATCCAAGCATGCCCTCTGGCACCCCTTCTGTTGGGTGGAGAAGTACAGCTAGGCTTCCCAGAGGATCCATATATGGATGAAATTTTTAACATACAAGATCATCCCCCCTCTCTACCCAGGATGAAGAAACAGAAGTATAAAAAAACTAACAAAAATGTACAAAGAAGAAGCTATCCAGAAAGCTATAATCAGATACCTGGATAGATGTGAACTAAGAGGTGTGACGGACAGGTTCAACCTCACACTAAATAACATAGATGAAAACATGAAGCATCTGCCACCCATGTGGGTAATAGAGATGGGTGAATTGATCTTGCAAGGAGCAGCAAGAAGATGCAAGGACTAATGGCAGCAGCCATAAGAGCAAGCACAGTTGAAGTGCGGAAAAAATTATAAGTGAGAAAACTAGACTAAGAAAGACCTACCCTCATTCTCATAGAAGGATCTGTCATGATGCCTACAACAGAGGAAAATTAGCTGCTAAAAAAATAGACAAATTACACCCCCAAGCAACAACCACTACATCCTACAAGAAGGAACACCCCTCATACAGTATATGAAAGATAAAACCAATATGACTATGACACCGGAAGAGAATAATATGGTCCTGGAATGCATGAAAGACATTGGGATAAATTCCAGGAGAGAAACAATAGAATCCCTATGGATGAGAATCAAGTAGAAACAAACATAGAGGAAGAGAGCATAGAACGAAATGAGAACCACACACAGAAAGGGCTCTACCACCCCCACCACCTGACACAGAAAATAATGAAACCAACCAGGTGGAAGTGAATGCCCAACCTAGCACAGAAGGAATAGACACTCCCATAGAAATAAATGCACCACAGGGAGATAGGGAAAGCACCCAGATACCACTCCCTCTGAATCACTCAATCAGAAGCCCAGGCACACTAGAGCTCTTTTTGCCAACCCCGTCTTCTCCTCCCTGCCCATCAGGGTTGAAGGAAAGAGAAGAGGCTTGCAATAACCTACTAGAAAAAGTAGTAGGAGCTGTAGGCCAGTTGGAAAAAGTAATTGCAAACCTGAATGAGAAAATAACAAACATGGAAACTCATAGAAAGGATAACAAGGAGCCAGAAACAGAAAATGAGTGCATAGAGGAAAAAGAAGTGGAAAACAATGAGGAAGCACCCCCTAAGAAAAAGAAAGACCCAGAGACTTGGTTGGCATTCAAAAGATTTGCAAAAAGAAAATCAGAAAAGGAAAGGAAAAACAGAAAAGTACAAGCAAAAAACGGGGAGACACAAAGAGAAAAAGAAATTACCCAGAAAGCCAAGAGCAGTCCCCAGAACCACCACCAGGCCCAAACACTACCAGGCAAAAAAACAACAAACAGCAGCCACACAAAAAAGCCCCTCAACAGAAGAGAAAAGCCCATTATCCCAGGGAACAGAACCATTTCCAAGCACCTCCACAGAAAAGATGGAACACAAACAGAGGGAGGTACCCCCTGACGTGGAGGGAAGCCCCTCAAAATCAGAAATGGAGGATGAACAAAGAATACCAACACAGGTATCACCCCTCCCAGAGATACAATGGGCAACCCCCACAGTGGGCAACTCACCCACAGCCATGGAAACCATATCAGAGACATGGCAGATTCCCCCAAAGAGGAAATTACCACTGGGCCCAAGGGCAAAGAGGAGGAGAACAGTGGCAAGAAGGAGGATACGGCAGATGGGCATGGAACTAATTGTATCAGAAGTTCCCCTAAGCAGAACCCAACTCTCTGTACTCAGTAAAGGGAGATCTTTTGTACCAGGACCTCCACCAAAGAAAGCACTTTTGGAGAACCTGGAAGCTCAATGAATAGATTAAAAGAGCAAATAAACAAAAGATTCACAGACTCCCTTATGCCAAACAATGGAGGAACAGAATGTGAAAGAAACAAAAATATGAGAAAAGCAATACCTCCGCAACTGCCTATGAAACAGAGAGAAAACCCTCCTACCAAAAAACTTCCAGGTTTAGAAACCATGGTGCACTGTGAAACCATGGAAGTAGGAGAAAAAATCCTAAAGGGATGCCACCCCAACATGAGCAAAAAGGAGTTAGCAACCCTTAAGGATTTAGCACATAACCAAGACCTTGTCATTAAAAAAGCAGACAAAGACGGAGCATTGGTAGTCTTGAAAAAAGAAAATTACATAACAATGGGAGAGGCACACCTATCAGATACAGAGACATATATTGCTCTGGATGATCCAAATGAGGCCCTACAAGCTGTAAAGAGGGAAAGTAAGATTTTGGTGAACAGATTTTATACCCTTGATAATTCACAAAACAACAATGGTATAAAGAGGAGTTTTCTAGCAAGCCAAAGAGATGCTTTATTAGAACATGACCCTTCTATCCCACATTGGTACATACTACCAAAAACCCACAAAAAGAAGGACCCAGAAACAGGGCTTTGGCCAGGCAGACCAGTCTTAAGCGGATGCAATGCCCCCACAAGACCAGTAGATAGACTCCTGACCACCTATCTTACCCTCTCTTAGATCTCCTACCAGAAAGACTGCAAGATACCACTGCTTTTTTAAGGAAAATAGACAAGCTGCCAAGTTTCTCACCAGGCACAATAATATTTTCCTTTGACATAGTGTCTCTATCCCCCTCCATCCCTCAGGAGGAGGCCTCATGGGTTGTGGCAAACTTCTATGAAAGGCATTACCCATATGTAAAAGAAAAATTGAAGACAGACTATAATATGATTGCCCCCCCTCCGTACCTTATAAAGGAAGGAATAGACCATGTCTTACAAGGCACCCTCTTAAGATTCAATAATAATTTCTATAGGCAAGGCAAAGGCACAGCAATAGGAGCTTCAGTCTCAGTTGCAATTGCAGAAATCTTTGTACATGCAAGCATAGAAATGAAGAGGAAAAAGTTGGTGACTCAGCCATCAGTCTTCTATAGATACATAGATGACATTTTTGGCATATTCACAGGCACAGAGGCTGAACTCCTAGAATATCATGAGGAACTAAATAAGATACACCCTGATCTGAAATTTACAGTGGAATATAGTAAGAAAGAGCTCCCATTCCTAGACACTATGGTGTATCTGGATGACCAAGGAAATGTGCAAACCACAGTGTACCACAAACCATCAAACACTCATCAATATCTGCACTTCCAATCCTGTCATCCCCCAAGCCTCAAAAAATCACTGCCGTACTCACAAGCATTAAGGATAAAAAGAATAGTGAGTGAGCCACAAAGACTAGGTGAAGCTTTGAGAGACATGGTGCAATTTTTTAAGAAAAGAGGATATTGCAATAGAACACTAGGATCAGCTCTAGATAGAATTAGTAAAGAGAATAGAGAAAACCTATTAGAAAGAAAGGATAGACCAGCAGTAGGTCGCCTTATTTTTCCTATGCTATACTCTCCTTCACTACAAAATGTTCTGAACCACTCCCTGAAAGAAATATGGGAATGGATAATAGAAAATGCAGGAGAAACACCGTGGGAAAGAAAATTTACAGGCCCCCACCCCATGATAGCTTGGAGAAGAGGAAAAACCATAGCTGATCACTTAGTCAGAGCCCAATTTCCTAGACCTCAAAGAGGTCTAAAGAAAATAAATGAACATCATAAATAACAAAAATTAGAAAAATATACTGGATACCATAAAGATATATATCTCACAAATATATGAACAAATAAACATATGCAATAAAACTATGCAAATAACAAGGCAGGAAATAAAATAGCGATATAAAAATAACAAGAAAATATTTACTTTTACAAAAAAATAATACCTAAAGAAAAATCAGACATAAATGAACAGGTAAAAATCGATATGGGCACCTAAACACAAGAATAAAATTATAGATGTAAGAAAAAATTATATATAAACTCCAAGGCAACAAACGGAAAAAAGCTATGAATACAACAAATAATTGGATATGAAACAAATAATAAAAACATTAACACAAAAGAAAGAGAAAGAAAATATAAAACCTGAATTTTGTTTTAAAAAAATATAACCATATTGGCATTTCGACAAAAAACTAAATATAAATAATTATAAAAACAATAGAGCAAGAGAGTAAGGAGTGCATTCTAGACAGCCTACAAGGAGAGGAACTGGGAGAGGCACCCCACATCCCACAGACTCCTGCCTCCTACACCCTCCTACAACAGCAATAAGATATCTAAAAGCTATAGATAATCACCAAAATAATAAAGAAAGATGATAATTTAAAAGATCTAGAAACAAAACAATTTACAAATATTAAAAGAGCCGCCCAATTACCCTAGAGAGGAAGATCCCCAATTCCTCAAAGATAAAATGAAGCTATGTAAATCTTGCCTTAAATAAAACAAATAAATGAGTAGATTAAAGATAAATAAAGGAAAAATAACATAGAATAGATTAAAAAATATCAAAAAGGAAAAATAACATCTGAATATAAAGGAAGTGGAAAATGAATTGAACATTTTCAAAACATCCCAAATAAAATTAAGTTAACCAATTATATCTGAAGATATAAAGACAAAAGTCCAAATGATAACTTAAAAAGGAATGAAAAGTATATAGATTTAGATTAAGAAAGAAGTCCCCCCCAAAAAAAACGAAGAGAAAAGATGAATTGTTTAAAAACGAAGATAAAGGCGAAATGGTTAAACCAACATATATTAACAATCGAAAAAGGAAAGATCAAAATATAGTATTTGCAAAGACAACAAATATACTATATATATACTAAAATTGTATATAAAAGAGAAAGAAAATATTTGCTGGATTTTATCTAAAAATAGATGTATATATGTATATACTCAGTAAGATAAGGCCTAGTAGCATAGAATCCTAGTTCCCTGGGCTTCCATACCAGTAGGGTGAGTTTTTCACCTGAAGCCAGTATAAATAAGCCCTTTTGCTACTTTTTCTGAGTATTAAGGTTTCACCCTTTCCACAGGCGAGTTGTATCTTCACTTTTAGTCCTCAGTCAAGGTTCTTATATTTTTCTATCTCCAACTAATAAAACTTTTAGTAATTTCTTTTTTTCGAGTTCTTTCAGGAATCGGGCAGTTGCGACAGGACAACCAAAGTAAGGACCCTAACCTAACCTAACCTAACCTAACCTAACCTAACCTAACCTAACCTAACCTAACCTAACCTAACCAAACCTAACCTAACCTAACCTAACCTAACCTAACCTAACCTAACCTAACCTAACCTAACCTAACCTAACCTAACCTAACCTAACCTAACCTAACCTAACCTAACCTAACCTAACCTAACCTAACCTAACCTAAACTAAACTTAACTAACCTAACCTAACCTAACCTAACTTACCTTAACCTAACCTAACCTAACCTAACCTAACCTAACCTAACCTAACCTAACCTAACCTAACCTAACCTAACCCTAACCTAACCTAACCTAACCTAACCTAACCTAACCTAACCTAACCTAACCTAACCTAACCTAACCTAACCTAACCTAACCTAACCTAACCTAACCTAACCTAACCTAACCTAACCTAACCTAACCTAACCTAACCTAACCTAACCTAACCTAACCTAACCTAACCTAACCTAACCTACTATAATTTAACCTAACCTAACCTAACCTAACCTACTATAATCTAACCTAACCTAACCTAACCTAACCTACTATAATTTAACCTAACCTAACCTAACCTAACCTACTATAACCTAACCTAACCTAACCTAACCTAACCTAACCTAACCTAACCTTAGCTGGTGAGAAAAAATGGACGTCCATTTTTTAATACGAATAAATAAGTTCTAAAGCGTTATAAAATTAAAAACCATAACTTGTTATAGTCCTTTTTTTTAATAAATCAACATATTCCTCCATCAAGGGTTAATACTCATTTTCGGAAGCGCTGATGCCAGCTTCCAAGTCAGTCTGAATAAAAAGAATCTTTAGCTGGTGAGAAAAAATGGACGGTCCATTTTTTTTATACACAATTGCGAAAGCGCTGAAGCCAGCCCCCCCCCCAAGTCTGTCTGAGAAAAAATAGACGGTCCATTTTATAAGATGTTAAAAAAAAATTATGAAAATGAAAACAAAATTTGAATTTCTTTTTATGTTTTATTATCAAACAATTGATGCTGTAAACACTATATCTCACTTTATCCACTGTCACTATAGATGCTTAATCTCACCTTATCCACCGTTGCTCTAACTTGCTACAGAGTGACTCCTTTGGTGCAGCAGGGTTACAGAGGAGTGGAGGATGGACTTGATGATCAGCTGTGGAGGGGGGGGGAGGAGAGAGAGAGAGAGAGAGAGCTGCAGGTATAGGGCTAACTGCTTTCGAGTATCACCTGCGGTCGCGGTACAAGAAGGTACTGCGTGATAGAAAGTGGGAGATTGAGTTCCTCGATTCGCGAGAGTTGCTGTTTTCCAACCGCCTGTCGTATCACATACCGGCACAAGTCCATCAGTGGCAGGGGTTCCGGATCTAGACCGCCTATGTATCTGATTGTAATCTCGCAATGACCCCACACTGCCGAGACAATAGGATACAGCTTCTTGCCTTTCAACCCTCGGAACGCTACCCCCAGGTACTGATTTTCCACAACAAATGCCAAAGTGCCTTCGTCCATGTCGAGAACAACATAGAATTTATCTGGTACGACAAAAGTCTCGTTATTGTTTAATAGAGAAGGATATGTAATGCCTGAGACGTCCTGCTTAGCATTGTGGTACAACTTATTTCGTCCTAAATCCCAGCCCCATGACTGATCATTGATGCCCACCAAACCCTGGTAGCCATGAGAATGTAAAGGAGCTTTTGCTGTTGCTACTCCAACTACTGCGTGAGTCCCACGTTGCCGGGTGGACCAGTTGATCTCCCACACATGAAGACCCCTCGTATATCCTACTCGCCCTCGAATACAGTCTGTACTACGGATTACTGGATACCGATGGAACGTCATCTTGTCGTCCTCCTTGACGAAGATGTTCATCGACCTATCATCGGCATTCCACGCGTGCTCGAGAGACGTATCTCGAGAGACGGGAGGCATGTCGAGGAGGAGGTCCAGCCGTTTGGGCCTAGCATAGTCGAGGGACACGGCTAACTCCCGGATCAGGCGAGTTTGTAGAGACCCACCCTCCTTAACCCCCATAATCATCGTGAGCTATGGCACTGGTTGGAGTGGTGGTGGTAGTGGTAGTGGTAGTGGTAGTGGTAGTGGTGGTTGTAGTGGTAGTTGTAGTGGTAGTAGTGGTGGTGGTGATGATGGTGGTGAGGTGCAGTGGCGGTAGCAGCAGCGACGGCGTCAGCCGAGGACCTAGTCGAATATGGTGGGCGTTGGCGTCAACTTCGTGGTGGCTCTAGTGGCCTGTTGATGTTGTTGGCGGCAAGGTTATTGTATGCGTTGTCGTGTTGTTGGTTGGTGTCTACTCCACATAATTACCATAAACATTTGACAAATTAAGTCAATCCTTCTTTCTCTGCGAGATCACTGTCTCCACCCGCGCGCGCGCAACACACATACACGCGCGCACACAAAATACACTAAGTGCATAGCGAGCTCCCGCTGGCAGCCGCCTTCGGAACCTCTTTGCACTCACGCACGCACGCACGCACGCACGCACGCACGCACACACACATACACACTGGAGACCGCTGCCAACAGGCCCTGATGTACAGAATGCGTAGAGATATTGAGTATATCTGCTACTGGTTTAGTAGTTATTTGCCATAATCTGACATAAATAGGTTACCACTGTAAGACTAGGCTTTGTCTTTTTTTTTGGCTTTTTATACCATTTTATCTATTTATGAATTGTAGATGGATGGCAACCGAGCAGCTTTATACGTTACATATTCTTTTAAACTGCAAGACAACCGGATGTGACGTTTTCATCCTAGCCTTCGGTGAGAGGGGGAGGAGCTACGTTTTTATCTTAACCTTGGGAGAGGGGGAGGAGCTATGTTTTCATCTAAGCCTTGTGAGAGGTGGAGGAGCTACGTGTTTATCTTAGCCTTGGAAGAAGGGGGAGGAGCTACGTTTTTATCTTAGTCCTGGGAGAGAGGGAGGAGCTAAAGTGTGTATATATATATAGCTGTTAAAAGAAGAACATTCCGTTACATTCGTCACTTCATCCTTCGGTTCGTATTAGTTCGTACATTGTCGTCATAGTCATATCTGTACTCTGACAAGTGTTGAAGATTTACTGGTGATTTTATTATATATATATATATATATAAAAACATGTGATAAGATATACCTTTATTTATTAATAGTGATATTATATTGGTGTATTTATAATACTTGTCTCTTGTTCATCTTTAAACAGGTAGGTGTACACATACTTCTATGTGTATGTCTCTATGTGTACAAGTGTGTATTCTACTACTGCTACTGCTACCACTGCTGCTGAAAGACTAATATACGAATAGACTAGAAAAAGAAAAGAAAAGAAGAAAGAATAACCATATTTCAGTTTTTGGTGATACTGTTTATTTTTTATCAGAAAAAGTTGATATATATATTTATGTAATACATTGTAAAGATTGACTGACATGAAAAATATGAGTTCTTCAAATGGTCCATCAAAAACAACAACAAAAGAAAAAGGTGAAATCCCTCTTAAGGAAAAAAATACAGGCAAACGCAAATGTTTCGTAAAAGAGGCACATCATCAAGAGGATGGTGGCTCTCGTGACTCTACATCGTGTACGAGCGTATCGACGCAATCAACCCCTGATCTTTGTGAAGAGAATATTGCGGTTCCCGATGTCAACGAACGACTCTTGCATGTACCAAACCCTATCCCTAATGAAATGGATAACAGGGAACCTGCTGTCGACGACTTGGTATACTTGCAAACGGTGCCGAGGTCTCATGCCTCTGCATCGACTACAAACAGGGTAACAGTACCAAACCCTACCCCTAATGAAATGGATAACAGGGAACCTGCTGTCGACGACTTGGTATACTTGCAAACGGTGCCGAGGTCTCATGCCTCTGCATCGACTACAAACAGGGTAACAGTACCAAACCCTACCCCTAATGAA
>NW_028235975.1:0-2500 GCF_977035675.1 Penaeus japonicus | reverse complement strand
AAGAAAGGGGAGAAGGAGGAGGAAGAGAATAAATGAAAGGGGGATGGGGAGAGAAGAGAAGGAGAGAGAACACTCAGAAAGATAGACGAAGAAACAGGGAGAGAAGACAAAAGAGAGAAAAAGAGAAAGAGAGAACGTCGCGGCATAGTCACGAAGGAGAGAGTAGAGAATCCAAGAAGATAGACGAGAAGACATAAAGTAGAAGAGGGAAGAAGAAGGGTTATGTATATGGGTTAGGGGGAGGAGGAGAGGGAAGGGGAGGAGAGGGATGGGGAGGGGAGGGAAGGGGAGGGGAGGGGAGGGGAGGGAAGGGAGGGAAGGGGAGGAGAGGAAAGGGGAGGAGAGGGAAGAGGAGGGGATGGGAGGGAATGGGAGGAGAGGAGAGGAGAGGGAAGGGGAGGGGAAGAATTGATGTGAGGGGATGGGAGGAGAGGAGAGGAGAGGGGAAGAATTGATGTGAGGGGAGAGGAGGGGAAGGGAGGGGGAAGAAGGGGGTGCGTGAGAGGACCTTGATGAAGAGACAACAGCGCCGTCGGAGCACCTCGGGGAGATTATCGTAAATTCCCGGTTAACGAGGCTTTCGTGTGTACTTTAAGGGAACGTAAATTTCTGAGCCTTGAGGACGGCGTTGCTTTGATATGCCTTGTCTTGTACACGGTGGCTGAGTGACGAGAGAGTGCGGTGGAGTGAAGGGGAGTGAAGTGAAGGGGGGGGTGTAGTGAAGGGGGGGGTGAAGTGGAGGGGGGTGGAGTGAAGGGGTGATGAAGGGAAGGGGCGGTGGAGTGAAGGGGTGATGAAGGGAATGGGAGGTCAAGTGAAGGGATGGTTGAGTGAAGGGGTGATGAAGTGAAGGGGCGGTGGAGTGAAGGAGTGATGAAGTGAAGGGGCGGTGGAGTGAAGGGGTGATGAAGTGAAGGGGCGGTGGAGTGAAGGGGCGGTGGAGTGAAGGGGTGATGAAGTGAAGGGGCGGTGGAGTGAAGGGGTGATGAAGTGAAGGGGCGGTGGAGTGAAGGGGTGATGAAGTGAAGGGGTGGTGAAGTGAAGGGGTGATGAAGTGAAGGGGTGGTGAAGTGAAGGGGAGGTGGAGTGAAGGAGTGATGAAGTGAAGGGGCGGTGGAGTGAAGGGGTGGTGGAGTGAAGGGGTGATGAAGGGAAGGGGTGGTGGAGTGAAGGGGTGATGGAGTGAAGGGGTGATGAAGTGAAGGGGCGGTGAAATGAAGGGGTGATGAAGTGAAGGGGTGGTGAGGTGAAGGGGCAGTGAAGAGGTGATTAAGTGAAGGGGTGGTGAAGTGAAGGGGTGGTGAAGTGAAGGGGTGATGAAATAAAGGAGTGATGAAGTGAAGGTGCGTTGCGGTGGAGTCGTTGAGGGGGAGGGGGTTGAGGTGCGTTGAAGTGAAGGTGATGAGGAGGAGATGAAATGAAGTGTGATGAGGGTGAGGATTAGAGATGAAAAAAGGATGGAAGGAAGGAGAGACGAGGCAATCGAGAAAAGAAAGGAATGAGAAGGAAGGAAGAATAACAAGTGATCAGATAAAAGAATCAAGAGGAGGAAGAGGAGAAGATGATGATGAGACGGAGAGGAAGACGAAGGAGGAGAAAAACATATACGTCTTGAACTTTAACTTCAAAAGATGGAAATTGGACATTGAGTCACCTCGCCTTTCCCCTTCCTCCTTTCCCCTTCCTCCTTTCCCGTCTCCTCCACCCCTCTCCTCCACCACACTTCCCCCATCCCCCTTCTCTTTCCCCTATCCCTATCCCTTCCCCTCCCCTCCCCTCCCTTCCCCTCCATCCATCCCCTTCTCTCTTCTTCCTTCTCCCTTCCCCTTCTCCCTCCCCTATCCCTATCCCTTCCCCTCCCCTCCATCCATCCCCTTCTCTCTTCTACCTTCTTCCTTCTCCTTCTCCCTCCCCTTCCTCCTTCACCTTCCCCCCCCCCACCCTTCCACCCCCTCCTTATCCCCTTCCTCACCCTTCTCCTCCACCCCTTCCCTATCCCCTTCCTTACCCCTCTCCTCCACCCCTTCCCTCCTCCTCCTCCCTCCCCTCCAACCCCACGCCCTTTTCGAAAATAACACATAAACTAATCACAAAAAAATATTCGAGAAAAACGTGAATCGCTCCTTAAAAAAAAAAAAAAAAAAAAAAAATCCAAGTCAAATCAGACCCAGTGGAAGAAGGAAGAAGCAAAAAAAACGAGAGATTATTTTCCCTTCCCTGATAATGGAGGAAAGAGAGGAATATGAACGGGGAAAATGAGGTCACTTTCTCATTTTCTTCCTTTTCGTCCGAGGCAGCAGGGAGGTCGAAGTGCTTGCTAGTTCACCAAGGTCGTTTGTCAAAGCACTCGAAGAGGCATCTCTGCCCTTCCTTCTTTGAAATTTTCTTTGCAAACCTTTTTCCAAGGGTTGTTTTTTGTTATCATCAGTTTTGTTATTATCATTATTGTTATTATTATTATTATTACCGTTGATATTATTTTCAGTGTCATTATCATTAT
>NW_028235974.1:2500-9347 GCF_977035675.1 Penaeus japonicus | reverse complement strand
ATTGCTATGCAAGGTATTGCATATTTCGCAAAAATTAAGGGAAATGCTAGAGGGCGCTGCATTTTGCTGATTATTTCCTGTGTTGTTTTTCGCAAAACACTGCGATTTTAGCCAGAGTAGCGTAATTCTATCACTTTCTAGGCATTTTCATCATTTCTTTTTTTTTTACGTTGCATATTTCGCAATAATTAAGGGAAATGCAAGAGGGCGCTGCATTTTGCTGATATTCGCATTATTTCCTGTTATTTAAGTCATTTGCATCATTGAGCCTTTTACTATGCAAGGTATTGCATATTTTGCAATAATTAAGGGAAATAATTGAGGGCGCTGCATTTTTACTGATTATTTCCTGTGTTTTTTCGCAAAACACTGCGATTTTAGCCAGAGTAGCGTAATTCTATCACTTTCTAGGCATTTTCATCATTTATTCTTTTTTCTTTTTTTACGTTGCATATTTCGCAATAATTAAGGGAAAAATGCAAGAGGGCGCTGCATTTTGCTGATATTCGCATTATTTCCTGTTATTTAAGTCATTTGCATCATTGAGCCTATTGCTATGCAAGGTATTGCATATTTCGCAAAACACTGCGATTTTAGCCAGAGTAGCGTAATTCTATCACTTTCTAGGCATTTTCATCATTTATTCTTTTTTCTTTTTTTACGTTGCATATTTCGCAATAATTCAGGGAAATGCAAGAGGGCGCTGCATTTTGCTGATTATTTCTTGTGTTTTTTTTCGCAAAACACTGCGATTTTAGCAAGAGTAGCGTAATTCTATCACTTTCTAGGCATTTTCATCATTTATTCTTTTTTTTTTACGTTGCATATTTCGCAATAATTAAGGGAAATGCAAGAGGGCGATGCATTTTGCTGATATTCGCATTATTTCCTGTTATTTAAGTCATTTGCATCATTGAGCCTATTGCTAAGCAAGGTATTCATATTTCGCAATAATTAAGGGAAATGGTAGAGGGCGCTGCAGTTTGCTGATTATTTCCTGTGTTTTTTCGCAAAACACTGCGATTTTAGCCAGAGTAGCGTAATTCTATCACTTTCTAGGCATTTTCATCATTTCTTTTTTTTTTACGTTGCATATTTCGCAATAATTAAGGGAAATGCAGGAGGGCGCTGCATTTTGCTGATATTCGCATTATTTCCTGTTATTTAAGTCATTTGCATCATTGAGCCTTTTGCTATGCAAGGTATTTCATATTTCGCAATAATTAAGGGAAATAATTGAGGGCGCTCCATTTTTACTGATTATTTCCTGTGTTTTTTCGCAAAACACTGCGATTTCAGCCAGAATAGCGTAATTTTATCACTTTATAGGCATTTTCAGCATTTATTCTTTTTTTTCACTTTAGGATGCATATTTCGCAATAATTAAGGGAAATGCAGGAAGGCGCTGCATTTTGCTGATATTCGCATTATTTCCTGTTATTTAAGGTATTTGCATCATTGAGCCTATTGCTAAGCAAGGTATTCATATTTCGCAATAATTAAGGGAAATGCTAGAGGGCGCTGCATTTTGCTGATTATTTCCTGTGTTTTTTCTCAAAACACTGCGATTTTTAGCAAGAGTAGCGTAATTCAATCACTTTCTAGGCATTTTCATCATTTATTCCTTTTTTTTTACGTTGCATATTTCGCAATAATTAAGGGAAATGCAAGAGGGCGCTGCATTTTGCTGATATTCGCATTATTTCCTGTTATTTAAGTCATTTGCATCATTGAGGCTATTGCTATGCAAGGTATTGCATACTCCGCAATAATTAAGGGAAATGCTAGAGGGCGCTGCATTTTGCTGATTATTTCCTGTGTTTTTTTCGCAAAACACTGCGATTTTAGCCAGAGTAGCGTAATTCTATCACTTTCTAGGCATTTTCATCATTTATTCTTTTTTTTTTAAGTTGCATATTTCGCAATAATTAAGGGAAATGCAAGAGGGCGCTGCATTTTGCTGATATTCGCATTATTTCCTGTTATTTGTCATTCTCATCATTGAGCCTATTGCTATGCAAGGTATTGCATATTTCGCAAAAATTAAGGGAAATGCTAGAGGGCGCTGCAGTTTGCTGATTATTTCCTGTGTTTTTTCGCAAAACACTGCGATTTTAGCCAGAGTAGCGTAATTCTATCACTTTCTAGACATTTTCATCATTTATTCTTTTTTTTTTTTACGTTGCATATTTCGCAATAATTAAGGGAAATGCAAGAGGGCGCTGCATTTGGCTAATATTCGCATTATTTCCTGTTATTTAAGTCATTTGCATCATTGAGCCTATTGCTATGCAAGGTATTGCATATTTCGCAATAATTAAGGGAAATGGTAGAGGGCGCTGCAGTTTGCTGATTATTTCCTGTGTTTTTTCGCAAAACACTGCGATTTTACCCAGAGTAGCGTAATTCTTAATTTTTCTAGGCATTGAGCCTATTGCTATGCAAGAGGGCGCTGCATTTTGCTGATATTCGCATTATTTCCTGTTTTTTCGCAAAACACTTCGATTTTAGCCAGAGTACCGTAATTCTATCCTTTCATAGGCATTTTCATCATTTATTTTTACGCTGCATATTTCGTAATAATTAAGGGACATGCAGGATAGCGACGCATTTTCCTAATATTCGCATTATTTCCTGTTATTTAAGTCATTTGCATCATTGAGCCTATTGTATGCAAGGTATTGCATATTTCGCAATAATTAAGGGAAATGGAAGAGGGCGCTGCAGTTTGCTGATTATTTCCTGTGTTTTTTCGCAAAACACTGCGATTTTACCCAGAGTAGCGTAATTCTTAATTTTTCTAGGCATTGAGCCTATTGCTATGCAAGAGGGCGCTGCATTTTGCTGATAATTGCATTATTTCCCCTTTTTTCGCAAAACTGCGATTTTAGCCAGAGTTGCGTAATTCTATCCTTTCATAGGCATTTTCATCATTTATTTTTACGCTGCATATTTCGTAATAATTAAGGGACATGCAGGAAAGCGACGCATTTTGCTAATATTCGCATTATTTCCTGTTATTTAAGTCATTTGCATCATTGAGCCTATTCCTATGCAAGGTATTGCATATTTCGCAATAATTAAGGGAAATGCAGGAGGGTGCTGCATTTTGCTGATATTCGCATTATTTCCTGTTTTTTTTCGCAAAACACTGCGATTTTAGCCAGAGTAGCGTAATTTTATCACTCTCTAGGCGATATCATCATTTATTTTTATTTTTTTTTTTTACGTTGCATATTTCGCAATAATTAAGGGAAATGCAAGAGGGCGCTGCATTTTGCTGATATTCGCATTATTTCCTATTTTTTCGCAAAACACTGCGATTTTAGCCAGAGTACCGTAATTCTATCACTTTCTAGGCATTTTCATCATTTATTCTTTTTTTCTTTTTACGTTGCATATTTCGCAATAATTAAGGGAAATGCAAGAGGGCGCTGTATTTTGCTGATATTCGCATTATTTCCTGTTTTTTCGCAAAACACTGCGATTTTAGCCAGAGTTGCGTAATTCTATCCTTTCATAAGCATTTTCATCATAACGAAAATCAGCGCATTTAACTGTAATCCGTTTCGTTATCAGAATGGCTCTAACGTGTATTTTAAGCATTTTTGGATATTTTTTTTCAGGATCGGTTACATGTCTGCCTCTTTTGGCTTTTTTGCACACTTTTTCTCGCAATTGCTATTTCCTTTAATATAACGAAAATCAGCGCATTTAACTGTAATCCGTTTCGTTATCAGAATGGCTCTAACGTGTATTTTAAGCATTTTTGGATATTTTTTTATAGGATCGGTTACATGTCTGCCTCTTTTGGCTTTTTTGCACACTTTTTCTCGCAATTGCTATTTCCTTTAATATAACGAAAATCAGCGCATTTAACTGTAATCCGTTTCGTTATCAGAATGGCTCTAACGTGTATTTTAAGCATTTTTGGATATTTTTTTCAGGATCGGTTACATGTCTGCCTCTTTTGGCTTTTTTGCACACTTTTTCTCGCAATTGCTATTTCATTTAATATAACGAAAATCAGTGCATTTAACTGTAATCCGTTTCGTTATCAGAATGGCTCTAACGTGTATTTTAAGCATTTTTGGATATTTTTTTCAGGATCGGTTACATGTCTGCCTCTTTTGGCTTTTTCGCACACTTTTTCTCGCAATTGCTTTTTCCTTTAATATAACGAAAATCAGCGCATTTAACTGTAATTCGTTTCGTTATCAGAACGCCTCTTACGTGTATTTTAAGCATTTTTTGGTATTTATAGTGATCGTCTTTTTTTTCTTGCACCTTTTTTTCTCGCAATTGCTTTTTCCTTTAATATAACGATAATCATCGTATTTAACTGTAATCTTTTTCGTTATCAGAATGGCTCTTATGTGTATTTTAAGCATTTTTGGGTATTTTCAGGATCGGTTACATGTCTGCCTTTTTTGGCTTTTTTGCACACTTTTTCTCGCAATTGCTTTTTCCTTTAATATAACGAAAATCAGCGCATTTAACTGTAATCCGTTTCGTTATCAGAATGGCTCTAATGTGTATTTTAAGAATTTTTGGGTATTTTCAGGATCGGTTACATGTCTGCCTTTTTTGGCTTTTTTGCACATTTTTTTCGCAATTGCTTTTTCCTTTAATATAACGAAAATCAGCGCATTTAACTGTAATCTGTTTCGTTATCAGAATGGCTCTAACGTGTATTTCAAGCATTTTTAGGCATTTTCAGGATCGGTTACATTACTGCCTTTTTTGCATATTTTTTTCTCGTAGTTGCTTTTTCCTTTAATATAACGAAAATGGGCGCATTTAACTGTAATCTATTTCGTTATCAGAATGGCTCTAACTTGTATTTTAAGCATTTTTGGGTATTTTCAGGATCGGTTACATTACTGCCTCTTTTGGCTTTTTTGCACACTTTTTCTCGCAATTGCTTTTCCCTTTAATATAACGAAAATCAGTGCATTTAACTGTAATCTGTTTCGTTATCAGACGGCCTCTAACGTGTATTTTAAGTATTTTTGGTTTTTTTTTAGTTTCGCGGTCGACTGCGCCGTCCATGCGCAATCGCCCTCGGTTACGTCACATAAAGGTGCGCCCTGCCTCAATTAAGATCGAAATTGAATGCCATGACTTTGCAGGAACGTATCTTGAGCGAGGAAGCAATATTTAAACATCAGTGACCCCTGGCTATCTCTTTGGCGACATCGAGTGACGTTAGATACGACTCTGGCGCCGCTTCATCATCTCGCTGTTTCCGGGTCGACGTAGCAGCATGACAAGCGGATGCCTTATCAACCTGGAACGATATCATGCCATTCCAGCACCCCCTGGCCTGAAAAGATGAATATAAACATTAGTTGCAGTTGCCAGATGCCACCAGAATCATTCGCTGCACTTCTATCAGCGCATTTAACTGTAATCTGTTTCGTTATCAGAATGGCTCTAACGTGTATTTTAAGCATTTTTGAATATTATCAGGATCGGTTACATTACTGCCCTTTTTGGCTTTTTTGCACATTTTTTTCTCGCAATTGCTTTTTCCTTTAATATAACGAAAATCAGCGCATTTAACTGTAATCCGTTTCGTTATCAGAATGGCTCTAACGTGTATTTTAAGCATTTTCGGAGTTTTTTTTTTTTCTTGCACCTTTTTTCTCGCATTTTTGGGTATTTTCAGGATCGTATATATTACTGTCATTTTTTTTCTTGCACCTTTTTTCTCTCAGTTGCATTTTCCTTTAATATAACGAAAATCAGTGCATTTAACTATAATCCGTTTTATTATCTGAATAGCTCTAACGTGTATTTTAAGCATTTTACGGTATTTTATTACTGTCATTTTTTTATTGCACCTTTTTTCTCTTAATTGCTTTTTCCTTTATTATAACGAAAATCTGTGCATTTAACTATAATCCGTTTCATTATCAGAATGGATCTAACGTGTATTTTAAGTATTTTTGGGTATTTTCAGGATCGTATATATTAATGTTATTTTTTTTTTTATTACACCTTTTTTCTCTCAATTGCTTTTTCCTTTAATATAAAGAAAATTAGTGCATTTAACTATAATCCGTTGCATTATCAGAATGGTTCTAACGTGTATTTTAAGCATTTTTGGGTATTTTCAGGATCGTATATATATCTGTCTTTTTTTATTGCACCTTTTTCTCTCTCAATTGCTTTTTCCTTTAATATAACGAAAATCAGCGCATTTAACTATAATCTTTTGCATTATCAGAATGACATAACGTGTATTTTAAGCATTTTTTGGTATTTTCAGGATCGTATATATTACTTCCATTCTTTTTTATTCCATCTTTTTTCTCTCAATTGCTTTTTCCTTTATTATAACGAAAATCAGTGCATTTAACTATAATCCGTTTCGTTATCAGAATGGCTCTAATATTTAAGCATTTTTGGGTATTTTCAGGATCGTATATATTGCTGTTTTTTTTTTTTTTTATTGCACCTTTTGTTCTCTCTATATCTTTTTCCTTTATTATATCCTCTTTTCCCCTTTCCCTCTCTTTTCCTTTTCGCTCTAATGTAGTGATAATCAGCGCATTTACTTATAATCCTTTTCATTATCAGGATGGTTTTAATTTGTATGCTTATGATCTTTGGTATTTTCATGATCGTTCTTAGTAGTTGTATAATTTTTTCTTTCCCCTTTTTTCTGTCAGTTCCTTTTGGCTGTAGTATGATGCTAATCAATGCATTTAACTATAATACTTTTCAATATGAGAATGATTTTAATTTGTATCTTTAGCATCTTTGGTATTTTTGTAATCGCATTTGGTAGTTGTATTTTTTGTTTTTCTATCCTGTTTTATCTCTGAATTCCTTTTGCTGT
>NW_028235973.1:0-2500 GCF_977035675.1 Penaeus japonicus | reverse complement strand
AGTGCCGATCAGCTCTTCGCCAAGAAGTACGCTGACATCGCCGACCAGTCTGCTGATGACCTGGTAGACATGGTCAGCATACAAGGAGCAGCAGGAAGAGGCCTTCGACTACTCTTACTACACTGGGGCTTCCACTCGGGGGACTTCCTTACGATGCCACTCACTGGGCTGGTCCTGAAGGCTACATTTGTCCCTCAAAGTGGTGTATGCCATGCCCAAACGTGCCCAGAATGTGCGAGGGCAAGTGGCGTGTCATTGTCAACGACGTTCACTATTACAGCCAGACTGCCCGCTTGGCAGACTTGTCTGTTCCAGAGGTGCTTGCCGCGCCTTGCTCCTTGCTACCAGAGCCACTGCACCCAGAAGTCAGTGTACCAGCGACTCCCTCTCCTACGACCCATGTGACCCATACAAGGGTCTCTTCATCGACATCTACAAGATGCCATCTGCTGTTCCTGGCCATCTTCCCGCCTATAGAAGCCACACCCATCAGAGAGTCCTTAGCCACGACGGAACAACCGAACAATCCCTGTAGTAAAAACCCACCCTTAAAGCGGGGGAGAGGCGGAGAGACCCGAGGTGACTGGAGAACTGCTTTCTTCACGTACCAAACACTAGTCATGCCAGGAACTCACCGGGACGCTCCCACCGTTGCTCTCTCTTTCCCCTTCCTATTACAACAAATACATACTAGATTCGACAAGCCATTGTAATTATTTTATGAATAATTATTAATTCGTAATATTTCACATGAAATATACTCCTCGATGAAAAGAATACGATCTGGAACTGTCAATATATCTATATATTCGTTTATCTATCTATCTATGGGGAATTATACATATATATACATACATATATATAATATGTATCCAAAAGTATATAGATACATCTACATATATATTGATATATTATGCATTTGTGTGTGTGTACATATAAATACATACATACATATATTATATTATATATATCTATATATATATATATATATATATATATATATATGTATATATATATTTATTCATACATATACTTTACATATATCATTATCTATTAATATCTCAATATAGATATGTACATCGATTATAATTTCGTATTATATATATATAAGTAAAGGAATTTATATATACATATATATATATATATATATATATATATATATATATATATATCTCGATAAATATATATATATGTATATATATTCATATATATACATACACACAAATACATATACATACATACATACATACGTTTATATATATATATATATATATATATATATATATATATATATAATCTATATATATATATATCTAGGAGGTGAGAGGAGAGAGAGAGAGAGAGCAATTAGACTGTGAAATGACGAGGGATCTGAGTTCGATCGATCGAATCCCGGCTGGTGAGTTGTTACCTCGGAAGGGAACTTTACTTCGATTGCCTAATGGTGTATACACAATATGTGTTCTGTATACCCCCACAAAGATACAATATTAGGGCCAGTAGGTGGGGGGGGTACCGGAACATAATCCTCTTAGAGGGCCTACGTCCTGCAGTGGAATGATACAGGGTGGGGGGGATTATATCTATATATATATATATATATATATATATATATATATATATATATATATATATTATATATATGTAATATGTATCATTCTCATCAGATATACTCACACCACACACACACACACACACACAAATATATGCATATGTCTATTTATATATATATTTATATATATATATATATATATATATATATATATATATATAATATAGATGTATATATGTATAAATATATCTTTATATATATATTCATATTTACATATATATATATATATATATAATATATATATATATATATAAAATATATATATATATTTAATATATATATATTATGTATATCATATGTATATATATATATATATGAATATACATATATACCATATATTTATATATATATATATATATATAGATATATATAATATATAAATATATATATATTAAATATATATATGTGTGTGTATTCTATAGATTTAAAAACATATATACACACACTATATATAGATATATATATATATATATATATATACTAAATATATATATCATATATATATTAATATATATAGATAGGCATATATAAATATATATATATATATATATATATATATATATATATATATATATATTACATATAAATACATATATATTTATACATACATACATAACACACACACACACACACACACAAACATATATTTGATATATAAATAATATATATATATATATATATATATATATATATATATATATAATAATATGTATATACGTATATATACATATATATTACACACACATATAATATGGTATATATATAAGATCAATAATATATATATATATTAATATATGTTCTATATATATATATATATTTGTACGTAGCTTTTTTTTCTATTTAGCAATGACATCGGTTGTTCAGAACAGGGTGCATAACGGAACCCAA
>NW_028235972.1:0-4608 GCF_977035675.1 Penaeus japonicus | reverse complement strand
GAGCCGTCGCTGCGTGCCGCTGCATGGCCACCTGTGCCACCTGCTGGCGCTGAGGATCGGTCCTCACAGGCGAACGAAGTCGGCCAGCTGGCTCGGAAGTTGGTCGGCCCTGGGAAACCGCCGGCCGAACTTGTCTGGTCGGCCCTACGAACAGCCAGGACTGGGCCATTCCGTCGGGGGCGTCGGCCTGAATAGAGATATTTCTTAAATAATATTGATGATTTATACATGGTATATGTATGGTATGTATCTATATTACCCCAGCAGAGAATTTAAGATTATATGAGAGACTGTTTAATTTTCTCGATATGATGATCAGTATATTTTACTCCTATTCTATATCGTTCGAATCTGTATTTACTCAAGGTTAAACATTCAGTGATTCTACATAGTTCGATTCAAATGGAACTTACTATTAAGAGAAGAGAAGATTTCCCATTCGTTATTATGGATTATGGAGAACAAATGTATTTGGCTTAAAAAAGTTAATACGAGAAAACAAAATGTTAATATATGAGGATTTAATGTAAACTGGAGCTAAAATTGGGGCATAGCTTGGGTTGGAAGAAGTAAGAAGTATCTAGAGGCTTTTACAGAAGTTCGGTCAAATAAGTGAAGCATAGATAAAGAAGAATATTAGTTTAGCAGCTTACCGCGAGTTATACGTTTTGAACTTGGCTCAAACCTATGCGAATCCTGACTTAGGTGGGGAACACTGATCTAGACTTTCGTTAATCAACAAGCAATTTTTCTATTGAGATAGGAGCGAGATTATAAATTGATCATGAGTATCTTGCGTTATTCTTGAATTGATGTACATGTATATTTTAAGGTGGAATCGTGTCGTTATAGATGTCCTCTAAGCTGCTGTACAAAGGCTTGTATACTTTTCCTTTCGAACATTGAGAGCGAGAGGACATTTGAAACAGAACCTCTGTCAGCAAAGGACCAGACTGATGACTCGAATAGGCGGCAATAGTTATGGCGAAAAATCAGTTTGAATAAAAAGGTTCTAAGACGATTCTATTTTACAACGGATGAAGAGTTGTATGCGTTGTGCATGAGGACTCTACTTTGTTAGTTTAAAAAACGTTGCTTTGTATTAGAGGGAATGATTAAATTTTAGTAGGAACATGATTGATTTTGTTTATTTAATTACTTGAATTGTTGTTTTGATTTTCATGTCCAGAGAAGAATAACCATATGTAGATGAAAAGGCTGTGAATTACTTAACTTATGCTTTATTAGGGAATTTATTGTCTTCAGTATAATGGACACTTCCTGTACCTCATAAATTTTAAATTATCTAAAACTCACAATACCCGTTTTAATTAAACATATAGATCTATAACGGGGAAATATAGGTTATGCATGTACGGTTTGGTTATTTTATGATTTCCTTCCTTATCGTACCACTCACGTTTTCAAAGTCTTTCTTTTTCATTTTCATTTTTCTTCTCTTCCTGACTCCTGCCAGTACCAACATAAGGGCGTTGCTAGGAAAATACTATATCATCAAATGAGGTATTTTAACTTTAAAGCACCGTTGAATCGGGAGGTGCCTTGAATCGGAAGCCATAAACATTGACTTCGTTGTTTTACAGGAAGTAACCATGATTGATTTAGTTTACAGGAGTAACATGAAAACGAAACCCAAGGAACTTACTGACACAGGTCTATCAGGGTTCACGTGTAAATGGAAGCGACAAGGTCACTTTACCTTTTTTTATTTGAATAATGAAACTTTAGAAATACTGTAATTGATGAGTGGTTAATATTATTATATTTTTCGATGAGGGCTTACATTTCTTGTTTAGCAAAGGTTGCAGTTAATTTTTATACTGGTTTAATTTTTCTCTAGAACTGATATACGTTATTATAATAATTGAATAATTTACGTAAACTTTAATGTAAATTTCACATTACATAACTCAAAACTCAGCATTTTCCAAAGAAAAAAAAAGAGATATTCGCAAAAAGAGATTTCTTAAATTATTTCTGAAGTTGTGTTAATCGTAAAATATTCAGTTGTCGATTTAGTTCTCGTTAGTTAAATTTATTATGACAATGTTAAGATATAAAAAAATATCGAAATGCTTCAAGCTAGTAGTTTCATATTGGCGAGAATGTATCCGAACTTACCATGCTGGCCCCCCGAAATGGGCATTTTGTCATACATACCGACTCAAGGGCAGCCACCGACAGCCTGCAGCATAGCACGCCCCTCGACAATGTCTATCTCCTGACCACAATTCTCACCAATGCTCAGAGAATCCTGGCTCAGGGTAGACGCATTAATCTTAACTGGATCCGAAGCCAAGCTGGTATAAGAGGGAATGAGTTTGCGGACAGGATGGCAGACGACTGCGGAATGAACCCTTTAATGCGCTAGTCGTTCATCCAAACCGAGAAGGGCTAAGGCGCTAAAAGGCGGCTGCAGGGCAGGTCGGTGTCCTGCAGCACCTAGAGAGGAAGCGAGAGCCTTCTCGGCAGTTGGTATAGACGCCACAGTATGAGCAAGGTATCTTCCCAAGAATATCAAGGATGCAGAAGTCAGTCTTCACAGACTGAGAACAGGATAATCTTGTGCCGTGGCAGATCATACCCCCATTGTCATGCGCGCCTTCGTGATCATTGTTATCGCAGGAGCACCATGCAGATTTATCTTAGAGGACTGCGAGACATACTTGCGTCCCTGACAGGGCCACAGAGACAGCGTTGGGTGGTGAGGCGAATTTTGACTTATTGCTTACCTGGCAACTGGAGCGCCTGCAGGCAATCCGACTGCCTCGATTAATGATCAGATGAGTCAGCTCTCTAAATTGAACTGAACTTAAGATTACCAAGTACAAGATTTTCAAAACTTTTCAATAAATGAGGGGGAGCGAAGTTGAGTTCTTGTTACACCTAACCACTGCATAGAGATTCCGCAATAGGTTAGTCTTTAAATCAAGAAAGAGAGAGCACGTTGACACGAAATACGCAAATATAGCCGGCTTGTAAACGAGTAGTCGCGGCAAAATGTTCGAAATAATTCAATCTTCACTTTCGAAGACTGGGAGTCCCGATGTCTTTCTTTACCATACGTGAAGAGTATCCACAGCGCATTCCAGCGTATAGGCAAGGCACATGGACCCCAGCTTCCGGCACAGGAAGTCCTCGTCTGCCACAATCTCAATGCTAAATATGGTGTATTCCGGGGGGGATCTTCATGTCTAGCAAAATAATTAGAAAAAAAAGAGTTTTGCTGGTAGTGTTGTAATTAACTTTGATATAATTTCACAATCACAAAGGTAACATGGGCAGGTTGTCCTAAAAAATCTTGTCATTACACAAAATACAAATGGTTATAAATTAGTGCACTGATGTGAGAAACATGATTGATCTTATGCTTATTTTTCCCCTTTGTAAAACGTCTCTGTTATTATTACTCTTTGAAGTGCCTGTTTACAACGACATACAAATGTATGCGTAGATTAGACTGTATGAAGTTGCACAAATCTTTGTTTAGTGGAATTACATTGATTTGATGGACATGGATAAAATTGTGAGATCTAAGAAGTTGCCAGGATAATACAAGAGTTCGCTTAGGCATTCATAAAACGAGGACAGGGATTGAATTTCAAATCTAAAATGATAGAATGTTGCGAGTACGATTACTATTTATGAATATTGGCTGTCAGTCTTGTATTTATGACGGTATTAAAGATATTGCCATATCGTTTCTTCGTGGTGTATATAATATAAATACTCTAATACTTTTTTTTTATTGCTATCACTTGTTCTCTATTTCTTAATTGTACGTAGTATGCATATAGTTAGATACGATTGTGTTGTGATGACGCACGCACATATTTTTATCATGGAAATTCAGAATCGTTCCTTGTATCCTTCCTCCTTACCTATGGTGTAAAGTTGTCGGTGTTGGTGGCGTAAGAGACGAGGGTGGTCGAGGCCATGTGCGGGATGAAGAGGTTGGAGCAGGAGCGTTGAAGGCGGCTAATGGCGCCGGGCCGAGACTTCACCACGCCGGAGAGCCACGACCACTCGAGGCCACGCGTTTCTGCAGCTCCAACACCTGCATGTGGTTGAAAGGATCTTCTTACATGAGGGATTTTACAAGACTGCTTTGTTTTAGTTTGTCTCATTGTTACAATATTGTCCTGCAGACTGGTGACTTTGGCGGTTCAATGGTATGGGACATTTTTGCAGGTCATTAATCATTTGATCACAATACGGTTACTGTCCTCAAACATATGACCAGCAGGATGTTAAAATAGAGTTACCCATCATCTCATAAATTCATTAAATGGTATTATTCTGATATTTTCGTTATGAAATAAAATCCCAATTATTCCTAAGTCTATCGAAAGTTTCTAATGGAAATCGCAAGCATAATAATAATCATGATTGAATTATATGTTGAATGAATATTATTTTAGTAGTATAAAGTCACGTAAACCGTACTTAAGCTGCGAAAAAAGACATGACGATAAGTGGGACTGGAGTGGAATGAATGAAAATTCATTTTTTCTAATATCATACTGTGGTTAGTGTGTGGGAGTGTGTGCTTTTTAGTGTAAGATATGCGAATATGCGGATGCTGAA
>NW_028235970.1:0-2500 GCF_977035675.1 Penaeus japonicus | reverse complement strand
TACATACATATATATATATATAATATATATATATATATATATATATAATATATGTATATGTATACATTTATATATATATATATATATATTAATATATGGATATACATATATATATATTATATATATATATATATATATATATAATATACTATATTATAATATGTATATATTCTTTTTTTTTTACAAGCGTCTTTTGTTCTGTAATTATTAACCTTTACAATGATAATAATTCTTCAGATTTCTTCTGCCTTCTAATCTTCTAATGGGGTGTAATATATATTTTATCTTATTGTATTTTTTCTTACCAATTAGTTATCTTATCACTTCTTTAAATCACTGACGTGTTCTTTTTTATTGATGTCAATGACGTCATGGCATTTAGGTTTGATTTTTTTGCTAGGCCTTTTTATTTCTTTAATTCTTTTTATTTGTTTTTATATGGGTCATTTTCAACTTTTAATTTTCTTTTTTAAAGCGATGACGAAGCTGATGTCATTCTAGTGTTTGCACATAAACATATTAGTTTATATCTATCACTTGTTTTGATGTTTTTTATTGTTATCAGTCTGGTGCTACACGTAATCCCAGTAGTTTACTTCCTTTCATTAAAACACTTTTTTTTTTTTTTTTTTTTTTTTTTTTTTTTTTTTTTTTTTTTTTTTTTTTTTTTTTTTACAAAATTCGGAGTTCCTTTTTGATTCCAATATTCTTTTATTTTTTTTTCTCTCTCTTTTTTTTTCTTTTACGAATTCAGGAGTTGTTTTATTACAGTTTATAACGATAAAAGTTTTAAGTGTTAGGATGAGTTATAAGGACCTGTGCTTAGTTTTAATCTGAAACGCAGAAAGCTTCAGCTCGCCTCGTGAAGCTGTGGTTAAATCGGCCTCCTCATTACGGACTTACAATCACGCCTACAGCACACACATGCACACACACACACACACACACACACACACACACACACACACAAACAACCCCCCCCCTCCACACACACCCCACACACAGACACACACACACACCCAAACACACACAACCTAAACCCGCACACACCCAAACACACACACCCACACCCCTACCCCCACACCCAAACACACACACACCCCACACACTACAGACCTCACAAAAAAAACACCACACCCCAAAAACACACACCATCACCGACGTACCCCTACCCCCACACCCAACTCACCTCACATGAGGACACCCACCCACACACACACACACACACCCCAAAACACACCTCACACAACCCCGCACAACACAGACACACACCAAACACTACCCAAACACACTACAACCAACTAAACCCGCACACACCCAATAACCAACAACACCCCCCACACCCCCACACCCCCACCCCCACACCCAAACACACACACACCCCACACACAGACACACACACACCCAAACACACACAACCTAAACCCGCACACACCCAAACACACACACCCACACCCCCACCCCCACACCCAAACACACACACACCCCACACACAGACACACACACACACCCAAACACACACAACCTAAACCCGCACACACCCAAACACACAAACACCCCCCCCCACACACACACACCAAAACAACCCCCCCCCCCCCCCCCCCCCCCCCCACAGACACAGACACACACACACACTCTAAAAACCCAAACACCACATAACACAGAGCACCTCTCTAGCTTAACCCGGCCCTACTTACACCCAACCACAGACACATCATGGTCCCACCCCCCACACACACCCAAACACACACACACCACCTAAACCCACACACACATCCGTAATCACAGCGGCACACAACCTGCCTTTCCGCCCATCTATCAGCCGCCGCGCCCGCCGCCCCTTCCGCCCGCAGATAAGACGCCGCGCATCAGCATGTGAAAGGGGCGGCCAGGAGTTCGCTCGTGTCAGCCCCGACTGTAAATCGCAATGCCTGGGGCGGCCCCGCTATCTCATCGCAAGGAGCAGTTGCAAAGACATTAAAACGCAGAACTCTGGCGCCGAATAAGCGAGCGCGGCGGGATGCAGACAGCTGCTGGGGGCTCGCGGCCAGATAACGCTGCCACGTCCTAGGCTATTGTACGGACGCTAAAAGAAGGGATGGGAAATGATGCTCCGTGTATTATGTATGTATGCGTATACAATGTATCTATCTATCTGTCTATCTATCTATCTATCTATATATGTATATATATATATAAATATATTTATATATATATATATGGAAGGATATGTGCATATCATATAGATGTATATTATATAGATATATATATATATATATATATATATATATATATATATAATCTATATATATATATATATTAAGAAATTTGATTTCCAAAATCGTTTCTCAGCTCTTAACCCATCTGCATGAGGCTAACATCCTAATGTTTGACTCCCTAACAATTATGGGATAGATAATTGTTCATGTAATTTTGCATTAGTCTAATTCTCTCTCGTTCCCTCTCTCTTTCTCTCTCTCTTTTGCTTTAGTCTAACTTT
>NW_028235969.1:0-8421 GCF_977035675.1 Penaeus japonicus | reverse complement strand
CAGACACAGACGAAAGGAATATCGCGAAAAAAAATACTTGTAAAGAACAAAAATGATCTTCAAACAAAATATAAAACAACATCAACAATTAATTCAAATGACCTTAGACAATCAAACAAACCACATAGTTCCAAAATGATTGCAAAACAAAATAAAACTTTTATCATTAGGAAGAACCAACATGGTCGCAAATGGACTCTACATTGCAATCATATTGTGACTGTTAATTGTTGCAATTCCTGCGTGTTTGTTTTCAAAATTCAATCTGGCATTTCTGAATGAGGCTGGACTGACAGCATCACTTCGTTCTGTTTGTGTTCTGGGCGTCTACTACCCCTCTCCTTCCTGGGATCTTTAACTGAATAAATATTTCTCTTCAAGCAGGCGAGTCTTGCATGAATGTGTGAGGCATTTATATTGACACCACGTATGCATTTAGAGGCCTACTCTCTCTCTCTCTCTCTCTCTCTCTCTCTCTCTCTCTCTCTCTCTCTCTCTCTCTCTTTCATTTATTCTGGCACTCGCTCTCCCTCTGTCAAACACGCATATCCATTTATACATACGAACAAACGCAACAGATACACTTGCGCACGGACACACACACACACACACACACACACACACACACATACACATGCTCTCACTCGCACACTAATACCCCCCCCAACACACACACATACACACACATACACATCCACGCGCGCGCGCACCTCCTCCATTCTTTTCTTTCTCCCCCCCCTCCATTCCTCTCCTTCTCTCCCCTCCTCCCCTCCCTATCTCTCTCTTTCTCTTACCCCCCCCCCCCTGCTCTCTCTCTCTTGCCTATGTTCCCTTTTGTCTGTGATTCTTAAAGCCGGAAACTTGATTGATGCGGCGACAGAACAGGGCCACCGCCGCCCCAAGCACTCAATAGGACAGCCTCTTGCTTATTGTGCGTGTCACTGGGAGAGACATATTATAAGATTCTTGACTGCCGGGAATCTTCCCAGAGGGATGGCTGGGGGAGGGGGGGCGTGGTTATATACGGTGGGGTTGGCTGGAGGATTATGGGACTGTGTGGTGGTGGGTTTTGTGGGTTGACCTTCAATCGTGGGTTTTATACGATTCCGTTTCTCGTGGTTGGCGTTTGTTGCGCGTTTGTAATAGGTCGTGTTTTGGGTCTTCTCACTACATGTGCTTGGAGAGCTAAAGGATGAGAGGAGTGTGATTTATATCATGATGTGGGATATACGTTGTATTGTTGGAACGTTTTCATATCAAGGTTTACATATCATGAGTCCATTATTTAACGCATAGTGCAGTTTATTACGAACAAGCAATCCGGGAAATATCTCCCTACTTTATACCCCTATTAGAGGCAAGTTGCTAGGAACACAACAAGTTTATACCAGAGGGGGAGAGGGTAGCCACAGTTAACCAACATCTAAACATGCCAAGCCAATCTAATCAGTCTAAACACTCCCTAACATTCTCCAAACCATAGAATAAGGTTTCAACTCCTGAACTAATTCACCACTTTCTCCGATGACTCATTAATCATAAGGTCATCATCCATTGTAATTACTCGTTCCTTGGAAGAGCAATGATGTTACTAAACGCCGAGCACAGAAGTTTGGCTACTGGAAGGGCGGAACTCCAGGCGATGACGGGCGCCTCCGGTGTGGCTTCGGTACGAAATGATCCGCCGCTGCAAGTGTTCACATATGGTGAGGGCGTGCGGTGTCTGAGGGTAGGCTGTAAATGTGCATATATGTATGTACATATATGTACTTGGCTTTTTTTTATTTAGATATATTCTATTTTAGTGATATATAGATAGTATATAATATATATATATATATATATATATATATATATTATATATATATGTATTATGTTTATTATATATATATATTTATATATATATATATATATAATATTATATGTTTATACATACACACACACACACACACACACACACTTATTATAGATAGATAGATAGATAGATAGATAGATAGATAGTTTGATAGATATACGATATATATACGTTACGTTATACTATACAAATATATATTACATATAGTCTACGTATATTGATATAAATATATATATATATTATGATAGATATATATATATATATATTTATATATATATATATATTTACATATGTTTATATATATGTTGTACATTCATATATTTATATATATTATATATATATAGATATATAATATGATTATATATATATATATTTATGATTTATACATATATTATATATATAATTTATATCGATATATTATATATCCTATATATGTATGTATATATATGTATATATATGAGTTACATAATCCATATATATACATATATGTATATATATATATATATATATATTATATATATATATATTATATACTATATAATATATTATAAATATGATATATATGTCGCATGGGGGGGTGTATATGTGTGTGATATATGATATAATATATATATATATATAGTATATATATATATATATAATATATGTATATGATATATATATAATATATATATATGTTATATATATTTATATATATATACCTCTCCTCTTCTATATGTATATATTTTATAGCATATAAGTATATATTGTATATGTATATATTTTACATATATATACGCTCTATTTATTATATATTATATATATATATATATATATATTTTTTTTAGACGTATCTATATTTTTATATATTTATAAATATATATATTTATCAGTTATATATGTCGTACGATAGTGTTATATATGTAAATCTATCTATCTATCTATCTATCTCTCTCTCTCTCTCTCTCTCTCGCTCTCGTTCCTTTTTTCCTCTTTTTCCTTCTCACTATCTATAATATTATATAATGTTATATATATATATTATTAATTGATACATATTTATTCCTAATTTTTGATGTATATAGATTCGTACATATGATATAGTTTATTTTGATCTCTCTCTCTCTCTCTCTCTCTCTCTTCCCTCTATATATATATATATATATAGATACATTATATATATATATACTATCCTACATATACCTAAATATATATTTATATATTATACGTACATATAATATAAACTATCTATATCTCTCTTCTCTCTCTCTCTACTCTCTATATATATATATAAATAAATTATATATATATATATATATATACATATATATTCCTAAATTATATTATTTTATATATAACGTAATTATATATATATATTTATTATAGATATATATAAATATATATATATATATATATGTTATATATATATATATATTTACTACTTTTATATATATATATATATATATATATACAACCTCTGGGAGGTAAAATTTATATATCTATATTAAAATGCGTTACTGCATTCTACCATCTTTCTCACATATATATAACCTCGATAACCTGATTTGGGACTTGAATTTGTGATTCCGTTGCTGCCGAGTGCCCGCGGGAATTGTCTGTAAAGTTTCGCTATCACTGCTCTGCTAAGAGCAAATAGGTAAATTCCATGACGTCTCATAAGGCGTCTGGTTTGACAATTCTTTTGCGGGTCGAGTAGCCGATCGGTTTCAACACCGTACATGTCAATCTTACGGCGCGGGTTCGAGCCCCGGTCAGGGAGGTAAAATTTGTATATATATACAGTACATATGTGTGTGTGTATGTGTGTATTTAGCATATTCATATGTTTGTGTGCATATATATATATATATATATATATATATATATATATATATATTTATTCTAATATATTATATATATGTGTGTGGGTGGGTATGGGTGTGGGTGTGTGTGGTGTGTGTGTGTGTGTGTCAGTGTTGTGTATGTGTGTATTTAGCCCTATTTCACTGTCGTTTGGTGCATATCATATATATATTCTATATATAATATATCGATATATATTGTTATACACATATCTATATATATGTGTGTGTGTGTGTGTGTGTGTGTGTGTGTGTGTGTGTGTGTGTGTGTGTGTGTGTGTGTGTGTGTGTGTGTGAGTGTGTTTATTTGTATATATATATATATATATATATATATCTATTATATTGTATATATATGTTTATTGTCTTTATATATATATATATATATATATATATCTATATTTATATATCATATATATAATATACTATACATATACGAGCGACTTGCCCAATGAACTATGGTTTACCTTGGATGTTGCCTAGAGAATTTTCTTTAGCGACAACAAATGAAAAGCATGATTACTGATAACAAAAATGATAATAATGATAATTATAAACAAAAATTATGATAATGGTTATAATGATGATAATAATAATGATAACAATAATAACAACAAAGATGATAATGATAATAAGGATGATCACAGCAATAACAGAACCATTCGCAATGCACTTCATTCCCAAGAACAAAAAACAAAACACTGAACTCCCTATGCATAAAATCACCCAGGAGAACTTGAATCCACACTACATAATGACAACTCGCTTTTAGAGAAGGCTTTATAATGCCCGCCTCTTGATTTCCCTCCGGAGTTACAAGGGGGATTCCTTATATCGAAGCTCACGTCCTCTTCGGTCCCACTCCCCCACCTATCTCCCTCCGCACCTCCTTCTCCGTGGAAAAAAGGGTGGACCCGCATGCACGTGATAGTTTGATGAAGAAGGGGGAGAATGTTAAGCGAGAGGAGAGAGAGAGAGATAAGTGACGAATAGAAAGGGGTGACCCTAAGCAAAAGTCACCGCCCCCGCACTACCGCTCCCCCCCCACCCTCCCCCCCCTCACCCCGCCCCCCCCCCCCCCACCCCTCCGAGGCGGCGCGAACGCGCGAAAGAGAGAGAGAATGGGAAGAAACTGTTGTGAGAGAGAGAGAAAAGGGATCTCGTACTCTCTTCTCTCTTTCTCTTCTCTCTCACTCTCTCTCTCTCTCTCTCTCTCTCTACTCTCTCTCTCTCTCTCTCTCTCTCTCTCTCTCTCTCTCTCTCTCTCTCTCTCTCTCTCTCTCTCTCTCTCTCTCTCTCTCTCTCTCTCTCTCTCTCTCTCTCTCTCTCTCTCTCTTTCTCTCTCTCTCTCACTCTCACCCTCTTATCAAATTTTCCTTTTTTCTAAGGTCACAGATAGATAGTTGAATAGATAAGTAGGTTAATAGATGAATAGACAGATAGACCAATCGCCCATTTGATCGATCATCGTCTTTGCATTTCTGTTTTTCTATTTTCCACCATCCTCTTATTCTCTTTTCCTCTCTTCCTTCCCTTTCCTTTGTTCCTCTCTTCCCCTCTCATATCCTCTCTTTTTCATTCCTCTCTCCCTCCTCTTCCTCTGTAACCCTCCTCTCATCTCCTCATCCCCTCCCTTGCTCCCTTTTTTTTCTCCTCTGCATAACTCTCCCTCTCTATCTCATCCCCATCCCTCCCTTGTACCCTTCTCCTCCTCCCTTTTTCCCTTCGCCACTCCTCCTCCTCTGCACCCCCTTCCCCCTCTTTATCTCTTGCCCACACCTCCCTTGTTCCCCTCTACTCCCTTGTCCCCCCCCCCCCCTCCTCCTCATCTGCGATTCCCTCACCCTGCCTGTGGTTCGGTGACCTTTCCCCTGAGACGTTGTGCTGTGAAGACCGTTTGTGCTTGAGGAGAGATGCCAAGCGAGGTAGCTCTGGGAGGAGGAGGAGGAGGGGAAAAGGGAGGATAGGAGAAGGAGGACAAGGAGGGGGAGGATGAGGAAAAAGAGGAGGAAGAGGAGTCGGTAGAGGATGAGAGGAGGATGAAGGCGGAAAGGGGAAAGGAGGTGTAGGAGGGGAGGGGACGGGGAAGATGTAAAAAAGGAGGATGGGATGAGTGGGAGAAGGGGGAAGAAGGAAGAATGGGGAAGGAGGAGGAGGAGGAGGATCAGGGGAAAGAAGAGGAGCCGGGAAAGAGTCTGACTGAATGAGACAGGGAGCGAGGGAGGAAGGGAGGGAGGGAGGAAAGGAGGGAGAAAGATAGAGAAAGAGGGAGGGAGGGAAGAGAATGTGGACGAGGAGAGGAGTTGAGGGTAAGAGTGAGGATAGGAAGAAACTAGGGACGGACGACAAACGAAACAGAGGGAGCAGGACGTGGCGATGCACTGATGGAAGAAAGAAAGAAGGGAAGGAGGAAGGAGGAAGTGGAGGGATAACTCACACACTCACCCCCCCCCCCCACACACACACACTTATCCATTTGCAAAGAATGTGTCCTTGTTTTCCGTGCTCTCAGAAATTCCACGCGAGAGAACCCTTTGTCACTCTCCCTCTGTTCTCGGGAGACAGGAAGAAAGCTTTAAAGAAGCCACGAAATTCGATTTGTTGCGTGGAAGAACATCAAATTCTAAAAGCCACAGGTAAGTACTCGAGATGGAGAAAGAGAGAGAGAGAGAGAGAGAGAGAGAGAGAGAGAGAGAGAGAGAGAGAGAGAGAGAAACGGAAATGTTTAAAGGATTCAGAATAGAAGGAGAGAGCAAAAGAAATTAAAAGAGAGAGATGGCTAGATGAATGAAACGAAGAAAAGAGAATGAAAAGAAAAGTATGTTCCATAAGAGAGAACAAGGAATGAGACGAAGTAAAAGATAAGAGAAAAAGAACACAGAAAGAAAGGAGAAGTAATGAGTAAAAGAAAAAGAAAGTGAGAAAATTATTGAAAAAGAAAGACACAAATAAGAGCGAAAAACAAAAAAGGTGAGAGATACGAATTTCAAAAGAAAGAGATATAGAATGAAAACATGCAGACAGGATAAAGAACGAGAGTATGAATGGGAAAGAAATTGATAAAAGAAAGGAAACAATGGAAGGTTGAATGTAAGACAAAAGAAAGAAAAGAAATTGAAAACGAAATGAAAGATACATATAAATAGAAAAAAAAGTAAAAAAGCAAACAAAAAAACAAGAGTATATGAACAAAAAAAGAAAAGAAACAAAACTTTCAAACAACTATATAAGCAAACAAACAAACAAACAAACAAAAAACAAGAATATCTATCTGCACAGACATTAAATTCAAATGATATACAAAAGATTAAGCCCCTGCAGAGCCTACACCTCGGAAGAAGATGCGAAATTGTTTTTACATTTCAACCATTTTAATGCAAAGTTGCAAGATGTCGGGTCTCGGATGCCATGTAATTTCCATGATTGCGGAGAAGAACACCTACTGCTTTTATTTTCAAATGTGTATTAAGTAATTTGTTCTTTTATGCTACCGGCCGGCTGGCTTTTTTTCGGGGGAGGGGGGGGGGGGGTGGATGGGGGAGCTTCTTTTTATGTTGCTTTTGTTGAAACAGACTTTTGTATGTATAGTGCAATATATTGTCGCTACTGATATGTGACACACACACACACACGCAATATATGTTTTAGATATTCTATTATCTATCTATCTATCTATATCTATGTATGTATATAATATATATAGATCTTTATTTAATAGTTTTATATTTATATTTATATACATACTATATACATATATATCATTATACTTATATATATTATCTATATTATATTTATAAATATTATATATTATATGTATGTTTATATATATCTGTATATATATATATATATATATATATTATATATATATATATATAATATATAATATACTTTATTATTATATATATTTTCTGCATCTCGTGACAGTCGTGGACAACCGTCCAACAAAGTCGAGGTTTACTGTAGCAATTAAAAAGTTTGTGATACAATGAGATTTGTGTCGTGCCATTGAAAAAACATAACCGGAGCCTTTTATTGTCTAAACACAATGCCATCTCGGGACAACTTCCATGTAATTGATCAAAGTGGCCTGAGCTAAAATTCTTTATTTATCTTTCTTGCTGTGCTGTTTTTGTCTTATCTATTTTCCTGTTCCTCTTTGTATTAAAGCAGATGGTTACTTCCGGTGTGTGGTAATTCAGCAGAAGGAGAAGGTGAGAAGTAGGAAGGTTATCGAATTATTTGTGATGTCTTCATTAATGAGATCATCATTCAGAAAACTAAAGCGTGCATCTTTTAGGGAAAGACTATAAATATTACATGGTAATGGTTACGCATAGGAAAGTGGTGTTTGGTATGTGAGTGATCTACGCGAATAAGCATCGTGTTGCCAATAATTTCGGACCGGTTGTTTGAAGAGGTGGGGCGTAGGTGGCAAGACTTACTACTAGCGCTACAGGGTGATAAAAGTTAGTAGGGATACGCACTCGTTTAATAAGTGA
Source organism: Penaeus japonicus (assembly GCF_977035675.1). Classification (NCBI taxonomy): domain Eukaryota; kingdom Metazoa; phylum Arthropoda; class Malacostraca; order Decapoda; family Penaeidae; genus Penaeus; species Penaeus japonicus. The sequence goes on along the minus strand of NW_028235969.1, from coordinate 226 downwards.
TCAATTCGCAAGCTCGGACTTACTTTTTTTTCAAAACATAAGGGCGTGTGGAGTGGATGGACAAGGGAAAGGGGTGAATAGGGGTTATTGGTGTGAGGGGTGTTGTGTTGGTGTGTGGTTTGTGGTGTGTGTTGGTTTAGTGGGGGGGGGGGGGGGGGTGGGGGGGGGGGGGGGGGGGGGGGGGGGGGGGGGGGGGGGGGGGGGGGGGGGGGGGGGGTGGGTGTGG
>NW_028235968.1:0-6388 GCF_977035675.1 Penaeus japonicus | reverse complement strand
AAGATGTCGGTTGGGTACCCTTGACGGTTTCAAAATGTCATTATCCTCTGAGGTTTCACTGTTAAAACATATGCCTGCTGTTAATTTCTCGAAATTATTGTTTGTAAAATCAACGGGGGAGAGTTGCTGGACTTTGTATATCTTTCGTTCTCGATAAGGTAGGTGAGGTCAGACCAATACCCCTCAATCAATGGTGTCGCATTTCATGTTAAATTTATCACTTAGAAAAAACATTACTAGAACGTGATTTTTCTACCGCGGGAGGGTAATAGCCATTTTTCATTGCTTTTGTAATTTAATCAAAAGATTATTCCTTGAAGCAATAACATTCAACAACGAGGGGGGGTAAGTTGGAGAATTTACTACTTAACACTAGTGCCGCAATGGTCATTAGGTCTGTAGTTTTCTCACTAGATCATCATATTTTAATATCTAATGGGACTTGAAGAGTATGGTGGTGGTGGGGTGGTGGTGGGGGTGTTTGTGGTGGAGGCGGTGCTGTTGTTGTAGCGATGATGATGATGTAATGGTGGTTGGTGGTGGTTGGTTGTTGTTTTGTTGTCGCGTCGATAATGATGATGATGATGGTAATGGCTGGTGGTGTGGCGTGGTGGCTGCTGCTGTTGTTTTGTAGCGATGATGATGATTGATGGTAATGGTGGTGGTAGCGGGGTGGTGGTCGCTGCTGTTGTTGTAGCGATGATGATGATGGTTAATGGTGGTGGTGGGCGGTGGTGGTGGTTGGTGCTGTTGTGTAGCGATGATGATAATGGTTAATGGTGGCGGTGGGGGTGGTTGTTGTTGTTGTTGTTGTGCGGAGATAATGATGATGATGACTGGTATTGGTGGTGTTGATGGTTTTAACGTTAACACTGTTGGTAATGATGATGATGATTGAGGTGTATATAGCTACTGTTGAATAATCTTTTAGTGTCACTGTTTGGGATCGTATTCTTGTGAAGATGAGTGGTGATGGAATGGCGATGATTAGTGGTGGTTGTTGTTGTAGTTGTTGTTGTTGTGCCGATAATTTTCGTTCTTTTAGCAGTCGGTTGATGGTGGATATGTAATATACAATAATTTAGGTTACACTGTCATGATTAGGGTAATTTAGAATTGATAGGAAATGCGAATATACATTCGTGAAAAATTCCGATACTTCTATTATTTAAATTTTATATTATAGTTAATGACCTTGGCCCGTCAATCTCTGTTGATTGGTCATTATCCAATTAGTGTGTATTTTTCTGTTTTTTATTTCTTTACAACTTCTGGAATATATTCGATATATGTTGGTCATTATACCTTCCCAAATCATGACATTCCTTCTTAATTGTTTTGAGCTTTCATCTTTATAGCTGTTACACATCTTGTAATTGATCGGCTTTTATTTTTTATATTCATTAGGATTGTTTTGGGGATTTATTCATATTATCAGAAATATTTTTAAATAAACCTTTATATCAGATATATCTAGAATTGTACGAGGAACTCAATTCTGGAAATACTAGAGTTATACCAACTATCTAATTCCTGGTATATTTTCAGAGAATTTCTTTTGTGTTTGATCGGTTTTATCCTTGTCGTGTCGTCTCTCATTCATCATCATCATTGTTAGTACATTCTATATCCTTTTTTTATATCCAAATGACATCTTTAATCTTAAAAATGGTCATCTAAACAATTTGATTACATTTTGGGATAATATTTATCCATTAGTCGTTTAAAAGTTTGTACAGTAGCGCCACTATTCATGATATTCAAGGTGGAATTTTCTGAGTCTTATATTTCACTCAGTAATAATGGTAGGAGCATTCAAGGATGCTCTGACTTAAAATTATCTTCTTTCGAATAAATAATACTCTGTAAATCATGATCACGAACTATATTATCTCGTAATAATTTCACCAAGCAGAGGATTTTGCAGGTTTGTATAAAAACAAATCATATATTTTCTTTTCGTTTGCATAATCAGACGAAGAGAGCTATCCATCGTATGACGATAATACAATATCTGTTTTTTTAATTAAAGCTCTATAATTCATCTGTTCTTTTTTTTCATTTTTTTCTGCATAGGTGCATTAGGTATTGTATTTACTAAAGAAGCTCACCTATAACAGTTTTTTCTTGAGGAAGTTTTAAATATAATTCTCCCATTGTCGTCCACGTAGACATCTTTAGTGCATGCAAAATTGCTTCTGAAAGAAGCTAGTTTTTAAATAATTTTTGTTAATTGTATTCTCGTTATCGCATATCTCATCTTTTTCAGTAGGATCGTGTCACCATTACCATTTTATCATTCCGAAATCTTTAAAATGTCTTTTACAAGACCATCCTTCATGAAAAAGTTACGGACATAGATAATGCTATGGCTTTTTTCATTCACTGATATTATCGTATATTATAATAATAATAATAACACGATTTATTATTACCATCATTGTCATTATCATCATTATATCATCGTCGTCCTCATCATCTCATCGTCAGTATCTTCATCATCTTCTTCATCGTCGTAGTCATAATCATATCGGCATAGAATTTATTTTTCTTATTATAACTACCCATTATATTTGATAATCAATCATCATCATCATCATCATCATTATCCGTTTCCATTTTCGTAACAGAGTCAAGCCTCAGCATGTCAACATCATTTTCATTCACTATATAATGAATCTTGTTATATATACCGTCAAATAGTGTCGTATTCATACAAGAAGAATGGGTTATTCGTCATACATGTATAGAATTGGGAAGGTAATTTGATATATTTATCATTTTTTCTTTTCTAATCTAAAATCTTTTGTCTTGAGAAACGGATCCGTTATAATGTTGTGTTGTACTTTTCTGAGAGTATTGACGACCCGTAAGATATCGGAGAGCGTGCTCTTGTTTTTGGACAACTTTGTTTTCCCTTTTCCCCTTTACGGGTAAGCTCGTCAAGTCTTTCCAAAATATTACGTATTTATCTGCATCTTTATTTCTTACATTTTCATACCCGTTTAAAAACGTCAGAGGCGGCCATTTTTGGCAATACGCCTTAGAGGTTACATTTTTAAACTTTTCGATACCAATTGCAGGACTGTTAAGAGGTTTTTATAGTTTTTGCTTGTGTATCTTCCACTCAGGGTCTTTTAATTTCATATCTGTGTCTATATAACCAGTAGAAAATATTCTAAGAAAAATGATAAAATAACTTTTGAAAAATTTTTTTTCCCATGAATAATTTAATATCTTTCAATGGGGTAACATCTCAAAGATGGCTCGGGTTGCTTCTCACGCATTCGCTAACTCCCGAACGACCTAAAAGGCATCGCAGCGAAATGTGTGTGGTGTTGGTATGTTGCGTTTGGGCGACAATTTCTTTAGAGCGACAAATATGACTGGCTATTTAATACATTTTGGATCCCTGATTATTTTTCAATAGCTTCTACTCGTAATTACCAGATACATTGGCCATTAATTCTGCGAGCACGTTTTTGACGATTATTTTTTTTGTTCAATGCAAAATTATTCCCCAGGGTCGTTAAAAGTATTCGGTATTAATTTATTTCCTTTCAACTATACAATTAGTTAATTTAAATGAAGCACCATCATCCGCCACATCAATGACGAACGTTTCAATCTCTGTAATAGAAAATTAAACATAGTTCTCTTTTCAAATCATTTTTATCTACGGTTCTGTACGGGAATAAGTGTGCCTATCGACAACAGACATCTTTTACTGTCATTACCGTTTCGGTATGCTCCAAGTCAATGGCCTTTTTCTTCGTCGTCTACATTGTTATCTACCTTTTGGTAAAAATAAACTATCATCCCTGTTGCCTATCGATACAATTTTATAATATTCGCGTAAAAATCTTTATAAATCCAAAAATTCTACATTAACATATTCAATTTTATTAATACGATTTTATCGTTATTCGTCATAACAATATCTTTAGTGTGGACTTTCTTCTTCATTGCTCTATATTTAGGAAAGAAATGACCGTTTATTTATCCCTGTTTCCCTTTCTTATACAAAAGAGGGATCGATGATTTTCAATGATGGTTAAGAATTCTTTAATATTGTGACGGTTTGAGCCTAGAGGCAATCAGGGATGTGGGTGCTCGATAGTTGAGATGTTCGAGTACCGGAGAATTGGGGCTGATAGCCATTTCGTTTGGATTTTTCGGGCCGACATCCTGGCGGTCTTATCTATACTCAGAACGCTAACGATAATACAATTTATATATAGCTTAGTGCTTTATGAGAGAGGTTTTTAAAAAGTGGGAATGTGTCAATTGTTTCGTATACTAAATCGGTTTTGACTGAAAGATCATCAAGCGATGAAAAGGAAGTGCTTGGATGTCTTTCTTGCCAAAAAAGTTATTTGTTCTATGGTGAGGGTGATGTGACATTGACAATGTGAGTCCACGATGATTCGCGGCACTTTATTTTCGGCAAGATCGTTATGGTCGGTAACATTTCTTGTTAAATCGATTAGACATGACCATTAATATCTCCATAATATCCTTCATATTATCATCTTATTTGTTCTATTATCTTGGTTGGAAGCTAGTTCGTCAGGAGGTTTTCAGTGAGGGCTTGATATTGTAGCCTTAAAATTAAATCTTGGAGTTGAGAGTATCGACCTGGTAAGAGCCAGACTCAGACTGTCTGGATTAGATTTAATTTTATCGCAAGTGCCATATTGAAGGTGGAATCGGATGTGGGCACAGATTCGAGGACTTTATTGCCAATCAAAAGTATTTTCCCAGTCATCGTACTCCTCTTTCTTTAGCCTTTACATGGGGTTATAAAAAGATGATAATATCTTATTTGGCTAGTTGTTAACGTATTCATCCTTATCGTAATGATCCTGTCGAACAAGGGTTAGAGCCTTTTGAGAAATGAATAACGATGTGGGCAGTCTTCCAACAGTGTTCAACCGATATCCGCTCTCAGTAGCCGGGGCTCGTCGCACTGTTTTTCTCGACATTCCTATGGTATTGAAAATTGGCTGGCAAATTCAAAAACGGCTTTCGTATTTACGTTATCCTCATTAGCCACACAAGTCGTCGGGTAAATCCGTTGAAGCCCCAACCAATAAACAAGAGGGTTGGTACTCTTTACAGAATCGATGTTGTTTGTAGAAAATGCCTCTACGCATTTTGAGAAAAAGATTTTTCGGATGGGCACCCCACATGTTGGAGAGCGCGAGCGTGTGAAGGCGGTAAGGGGGAAAGAAGGCGTTTGCTCGCGGGATGGTTTTAAAACGACATTACCGTACGGGATTTGATAAAATCCAGTAGAACAGACAGGTCCAACGCCGAGGTACCGTCGTGTAAAATGTGGTATGCAAAAATGAGAGCACCTGATAAACGCTCTGTATATTTCCGAGAGTTAGTTCGTTATGATTGTTGTTGTGTGGTGGTAGTTGTTGTTGTGGTGGTGTTGTTGTTGTTGTGATTATAATTTTTTTTTTAAAATTATTGCGTCGCTATGGTTGGTTTCAAGACTTGAATTTCGGGATGAAAGATTTTATCAAGTATACATTTATCGAAGAATTATGTATAAGTTTTTGGGTACAGAATAGAAATGTTAATGTCATCTATTTTCATCTGAAGATTTATTCGTCTCAAAAGCGATAATTATATTGATAGTTTCATTTTCATCTTATTTAGGTGCACTTTTTAAAATTTTAGAAAAAAGTTTCTGTTTATTGTAATTGGTTACGGATTTTACTATTTGTCTTGTCTAATCTCTTCAAACTGCGTTTCAGTTTCATCATGGAGGTCGGTACAAGAACTTTAAAAAACTTCTACAAATGATTTAGATGATCTTATCGCGCTATATTTTGGTAAATGGAATTTTAATATCGCGATAACCCCATAGTAGAAAGGTATTCAATAACTTTCGCCACAGCCTAGTTGTATTCATCTTTGAAAAGTAAAAATTTGTTTTTTTAACTATTTAATAAATCCTTCTACTATTTTGGCAATATTGGTTAGATTCGATACATTTACCCCAAGACTTTTTCTTCCCTCCTTTATTCTCTGGTTAATTATCGTTGCCTGTTTATTATTTCAGTCACGCCCAAAAGTCATTGAATGTTTTTAAAATATTGATCGTGATTGGCTCGTGTTTCCGTATAGTCTTTATACATTATGTACCAACATTATCTGAGAATTTATCGATGAGAATCTTACCATTTTATACCAACAAGCGGAAAGGAAAGCCGTTTTGAGCCCCGCATAAACTGATAAGATTAACAAACAATTGTTCTGTCATATCTCGGAAAAGTATAAGTTCGGTTAGTCGTCGCAGTGATATGATGTTTTATTTGTTGTACAGATTTATCCAGAAAAAACTTTGTAAAGCAATGACGTTTCGCTATGATAA
>NW_028235967.1:0-14108 GCF_977035675.1 Penaeus japonicus | reverse complement strand
AACGCAGAGGTAAAGAATTAACGAAAAAAAAAACAAACCCGAATGTAAACAAAAGAATGTCGGGAATAAAATACGCAAAAAAGGCGTAAAAGCTCTTAAAACTGAAAAAATAGTAAAATGCAAAACCGATTAAACGTCTAAAGATGCTGCTCCCTTAAGAAACAACCTCCCGACCTTCTTTATGCAATAAAAGCTCGAATGTTCTGTGTACAAAAGATTACGTATTGCAGTGTCATCAACACAAATATATATCCTAGCATTTGAAATGAAAACTCCTTACATCCTAAAAACATGATAAACATTTAAAAGATGACGATTCGGCGCGACAACGCGTTTTGCGACGCAGAAGAGCACTTAGAAGTGCAGCGAATGATGCTGGTGGCATCTGGCGACTTCAACTAATGTTTATATTCATCTTTTCAGGCCAGGGGATGCGGAATGGCCTGTTATCGTTCTGGGTTGTGAAGGCTTCCACTTGTCATGCTGCTACGTCGACCCGGAAGCAGCGAGATGATGAAGCGGCGCCAGAGTCGTATCTAACGGCACTCGATGTCGCCAAAGGGGTTGCCAGGGGTCACTGGTGTTTCAATATTGCTTCCTCGCTCAAGATACGTTCCTGCAAAGTCATGGCGTTCAATTTCAATCTTAATTGAGGCAGGGCGGACTTATGTAACGTAATCGAGGGCGATTGCGCATGGACGGCGCCGTCGACCGCGACAATTTTTAAGATTTTTTTTTTCAGGATCATATATGTTGCATTTTTTTTCTTGCACCTTTCTTCTCGCAATTGCTTTTTTCAATTTCCTTATTCTAATGTCTAACACCTAATATATATTTCAATATGTATTTTAATGTGCATTTTAAGCATTTTTTTTTTCAGGATCATATATATTGCATTTTTTTTCTGAACCTTTTTTCTCGCAATTGCTTTTTACAATTCCTTTATTCTAATGTCTAACATCAATATATATTTCAATAGTATTTTAATGTGTCATTTTCAGCCTTTTTATTTCAGGATCATATATAATGCATTTTTTTTCTTGGCACTTTTTTCTCGCAATTGCGTTTCCTTTAATATTTACGAAAATCAGCGCAGTTTAAAATGTAATCCGTTTTCCATTATCAGACAATGGCTCTAAAGTGTATTAGATTGGGGTGATATGATAGCCGTGTTTTCTGGTTCGTGTATAGCAAATAGATTGTGGGTTGTTTTTGCGTGCACCTTTTTTCCTCGAATGGCTTTTCTTTCAATTTTCTATTCCGAATATCTAATAGTATATATATATTTTTAAATATGTATTGGTTTAATAATCATTTAAGCATTTGGTTTTTCAGGATCGTAATATATTATTTTACATATTTTTTCTTGCATTGTTTGTTCTCTCGCAATTGTTTTTTTTTTTTTTTTCATTTTCCAATTCCTTTATTCTAATATCTAATATATAATATATATTTTAATATGCATTTCAATATGTATTTTAAAGCATTTTTTTCAGGATCGTGTATATTAACTTTTTTTTTCTTGCACCTTTTCTTCTCGCAATTCCCTTTTTTCCTTTAATATAACCGAAAACACAGCGCATTTAACTGTAATCCATTTCATTATCAGAATGGCTCTAACGTGCAGTTTTTTTTTTTTGTCACAGAATCGTATATACAATGACCTGCATATTTTTCTTGCACCTTTTCCTCTCGTAATTGTATTTTTTCAATTCCTTAATTCTAATAATCTAATATCTAATATAAAATTGATATGTATTTGAATATGCCTTTTAAGAGCCAATTTTTTTCAGATATTGTATATATTTATTTTTTTCTTGCACTTTTTTTCCTCGCAATTCCTTTTTCCCTTTAATATAACGATGAAATTTGCAGCATCGCATTTAACTGTAATCCATTTTCATTTTCAGAACGGCTCTAATCACAGTGTATTTTTGTTCAGGATCGTTATATTACTTGCATTTTTTTTTCTTGCAGCACTTTTTTCTCGGCATTGCTTTTTTTTCACTTCCATTATTCTAATATCTTTATATAGCTATTATATACTTTAATATGTATTTTTTAATATGCCTTTTAAGCATTTTTTTTTCTTCTCTAGGATCGTATATATTTTAAGCATTTTTTTTTTCAGATCGTATATATTGCATTTTTTTTTCTTGTCAGACACTTTTTTTCTCGCAATTCCTTTTTTCCTTTCATATACCTGGGGGGGGGGGGGTGGACAAAATCATCGCGTTTAACTGTAATCCCGTGTTCATTATCAGAATGGCCTCGTAACGTGTGATTTTTGGGATTGTAATTTGGTTTTAAGGATCGTATTTTTTTGTTTCTTGAAAACCTTTTTTTCCTTGCAATTGTTTTGGTTTTGTCAATTCCTTTATATATTTTAATATGTATTTTTATCATATGCATTTTAAAGCAATTTTTTTTATGGCTCCTTCTCTCTTGCACTTTATTTTTTCAATTCCCTTATTGTAATATCTATCTATAATGCATTTTAACGTAAGTTTTTTTTCTTTTCTTTTTATTCTTTTTCATCCTACACATTTCTTTATCTCTCTCTCTATCTCTCTGGTAATATATAAGATATATGTTGGTTAAATTTGCATTTATAAGGCATTGGTTTTTTCAGGATCATATATGTTGCATTTTTTTTTCTTGCATACCTTTTTTCTCGCAATTGCTGTTTTTTTTTCAATTCCTTTATTCCTAATGTCCTTAACAACATCTAATATATATTTCAATATGTATTTTAATGTGCATTTTAAGTCATTTTTTTCAGGATCATATATATTGGCATTTTTTTTCTTGTCACCTTTTTTACTCGCAATTGCGTTTTCCTTTAATATAAATACGAAAATCCAGCGCATTTAACTGTAATCCTTTTCATTATCAAAAATGGCTCTAACGTGTATATTCTATTTTATAATATCTCTTTTTCAGGATCGTATATATCAAATAGATTTTTTTTTCGTAAGCACTCCTTTTTTACTTCTCGCCATTGCTTTTCTTTCAATTTTCTATTTCTATATATCTAATATATATATTTTTTTAAAATATGTAATTTTTAATATGCATTTTAAGCATTTTTTTCAGGATCGTATATATTATTTGCATATTTTTTTCTTGCACCTTTTTTCTCGCAATTGTTTTTTTTCCAATTCCTTTATTCTAATATCTAATATATAATATATATTTTAATATGCATTTCAATATGTATTTTAAGCATTTTTTTCAGGATCGTATATATTACTTTTTTTTCTTGCACCTTTTTTTCTCGCAATTCCTTTTTCCTTTAATATAACGAAAATCAGCGCATTTAACTGTAATCCATTTCATTATCAGAATGGCTCTAACGTGCATTTTTTTTCAGGATCGTATATATTACCTGCATATTTTTTCTTGCACCTTTTTCCTCGTAATTGTATTTTTTCAATTCCTTAATTCTAATATCTAATATCTAATATATATTTTGATATGTATTTTAATATGCCTTTTAAGCAATTTTTTTCAGGATTGTATATATTGTATTTTGGGGGTTTTCTTGCACTTTTTTTTCTCGCAATTCCTTTTTCCTTTAATATAACGAAAATCACGCATTTAACTGTAATCCATTTTCATTTTCAGACGGCTCTATCGTCTATTTTTTTTTCAGGATCGATATATTACTTCATTTTTTTTTCTTGCACCTTTTTTCTCGGAATTGTTTTTTTTTTCACTTCCATTTTTTTTAAATTCTAATATCTAATATATAATATATATTTTAATATGTTTTTTTAATATGCCTTTTAAGCATTTTTTTTCTTCTCAGATCGTATATATTTTAAGCATTTTTTTTCAGGATCAAGTAATTTTTTAAGTAATTTTTTTCAGGATCGTATATATTGCATTTTTTTTTTTTTTGTACCTTTTTTCTCGCAATTCCTTTTTCCTTTCATATAACGAAAATCATCGCGTTTAACTGTAATCCGTTTCATTATCAGAATGGCTCTAAAGTGTATTTTATTTTAATTTTTTCAGGATCGTATTTTTTTTTTCTTGCATTTTTTTTCTTGCATTTTTTTTTTTTCAATTCCTTTATATATTTTAATATGTATTTTAATATGCATTTTAAGCAATTTTTTTTATGGCAACTTCTTTCTTGCAATTTTTTTTTTCAATTCCTTTATTCTAATATCTATCTATATGCATTTTAAGTATTTTTTTTTCTTTTCTTTTTTTTCAATTTCTTTATTCTAATATTTAATATATAATATATTTTTTAATATGCATTTTAAGCATTTTTTTTTCAGGATGATATATGTTGCATTTTTTTAATTGCACCTTTTTTTCGCAATTGCTTTTTTTCAATTCCTTTATTCTAATGTCTAACATCTAATATATATTTCAATATGTATTTTAATGTGCATTTTAAGCATTTTTTTCAGGATCATATATATTGCATTTTTTTTCTTGCACCTTTTTTCTCGCAATTGCGTTTTCCTTTAATATAACGAAAATCAGCGCATTTAACTGTAATCCGTTTCATTATCAGAATGGCTCTAACGTGTATTCTATTTTATATATCTCTTTTTCAGGATCATATATATCAAATAGATTTTTTTCGTGCACTTTTTTTCACGCAATTGCTTTTCTTTCAATTTTCTTTTCTAATATCTAATATATATATATTTTAATATGTGTTTTTAATAATCATTTTAAGCATTTTTTTCAGGATCGTATATATTATTTACATATTTTTTCTTGCATCTTTTTTCTCGCAATTGTTTTTTTTCCAATTCCTTTATTCTAATATCTAATATCTAATATATATTTTAATATGCATTTCAATATTTATTTTAAGCATTTTTTTCAGGATCGTGTATATTACTTTTTTTTTCTTGCACCTTTTCTTCTCGCAATTCCTTTTTCCTTTAATATAACGAAAATCATCGCATTTAACTGTAATCCATTTCATTATCAGAATGGCTCTAACGTGCATTTTTTTTTTCAGGATCGTATATATTACCTGCATATTTTTCCTTGCACCTTTTTCTCGTAATTGTATTTTTTCAATTCCTTAATTCTAATATCTAATATCTAATATATATTTTGATATGTATTTTAATATGCCTTTTAAGCAATTTTTTTCAGGATTGTATATATTGTATTTTTTTTCTTGCACTTTTTTTTCTCGCAATTCCTTTTTCCTTTAATATAACGAAAATCAGCGCATTTAACTGTAATCCATTTCATTTTCAGAATGGCTCTATCGTGTATTTTTTTTCAGGATCGTATATATTACTTGCATTTTTTTTCTTGCACCTTTTTTCTCGGAATTGCTTTTTTTTCACTTCCATTATTCTAATATCTAATATATAATATATATTTTAATATGTATTTTTAATATGCCTTTTAAGCAATTTTTTTTCTTCTCAGGATCGTATATATTTTAAGAATTTTATTTTTCAGGATCGTATATATTGCATTTTTTTTTTCTTGTACCTTTTTTCTCGCAATTCCTTTTTCCTTTCCTATAACGAAAATCATCGCGTTTAACTGTAATCCGTTTCATTATCAGAATGGCTCTAACGTGTATTTTATTTTATTTTTTTCAGGATCGTATTTTTTTTTTCTTGCACCTTTTTTCTTGCAATTTTTTTTTTTCAATTCCTTTATATATTTTAATATGTATTTTAATATGCATTTTAAGCAATTTTTTTTATGGCACCTTCTTTCTTGCAATTTTTTTTTTTTCAATTCCTTTATTCTAATATCTATCTATATGCATTTTAAGTATTTTTTTTCTTTTCTTTTTTTTCAATTTCTTTATTCTAATATTTAATTTTTTTAATATGCATTTTAAGCATTTTTTTTCAGGATCATATATGTTGCATTTTTTTTTCTTGCACCTTTTTTCTCGCAATTGCTTTTTTTCAATTCCTTTATTCTAATGTCTAACATCTAATATATATTTCAATATGTATTTTAATGTGCATTTTAAGCATTTTTTTTCAGGATCATATATATTGCATTTTTTTCTTGCACCTTTTTTCTCGCAATTTCGTTTTCCTTTAATATAACGAAAATCAGCGCATTTAACTGTAATCCGTTTCATTATCAGAATGGCTCTAACGTGTATTCTATTTTATATGTCTCTTTTTCAGTATCGTATATATCAAATAGATTTTTTTTTTCGTGCACCTTTTTTCTCGCAATTGCTTTTCTTTCAATTTTCTATTCTAATATCTAATATATATATTTTAATATGTATTTTTAATAATCATTTTAAGCATTTTTTTCAGGATCGTATATATTATTTACATATTTTTTCTTGCATCTTTTTTCTCGCAATTGTTTTTTTTCCAATTCCTTTATTCTAATATCTAATATATAATATATATTTTAATATGCATTTCAATATGTATTTTAAGCATTTTTTTCAGGATCGTGTATATTACTTTTTTTTTCTTGCACCTTTTCTTCTCGCAATTCCGTTTTCCTTTAATAGAACGAAAATCAGCGCATTTAACTGTAATCCATTTCATTATAAGAATGGCTCTAACGTGCATTTTTTTTCAGGATCGTATATATTACCTGCATATTTTTTCTTGCACCTTTTTTCTCGTAATTGTATTTTTTCAATTCCTTAATTCTAATATCTAATATCTAATATATATTTTGATATGTATTTTAATATGCCTTTTAAGCAATTTTTTTCAGGATTGTATATATTGTATTTTTTTTCTTGCACTATTTTTTCTCGGAATTCCTTTTTCCTTTAATATAACGAAAATCAGCGCATTTAACTGTAATCCGTTTCATTTTCAGAACGGCTCTATCGTGTATTTTTTTTCAGAATCGGTTATATTACTTGCATATTTTTTCTTGCACCTTTTTTCTCGGAATTGTTTTTTTTTTCACTTCCATTATTCTAATATCTAATATATAATATATATTTTAATATGTATTTTTAGTATGCCTTTTAACTATTTTTTTTTCTTCTCAGGATCGTATATATTTTAAGCATTTTTTTTTCAGGATCGTATATATTGCATTTTTTTTTCTTGTACCTTTTTTCTCGCAATTCCTTTTTCCTTTCATATAACGAAAATCATCGCGTTTAACTGTAATCCGTTTCATTATCAGAATGGCTCTAACGTGTATTTTATTTTATTTTTTTCAGGATCGTATTTTTTTTTTCTTGTACCTTTTTTCTTGCAATTGTTTTTTTTTTTCAATTCCTTTATATATTTTAATATGTATTTTAATATGCATTTTAAGCAATTTTTTTTATGGCACCTTCTTTCTTGCAATTTTTTTTTCAATTCCTTTATTCTAATATCTATCTATATGCATTTTAAGTATTTTTTTTCTTTTCTTTTTTTTCAATTTCTTTATTCTAATATTTAATATATAATCTATTTTTTAATATGCATTTTAAGCATTTTTTTTTCAGGATCATATATGTTGCATTTTTATTCTTGCACCTTTTTTCTCGCAATTGCTTTTTTTCAATTCCTTTATTCTAATGTCTAACATCTAATATATATTTCAATATGTATTTTAATGTGCATTTTAAGCATTTTTTTTTTTCAGGATCATATATATTGCATTTTTTTTCTTGCACCTTTTTTCTCGCAATTGCGTTTTCCTTTAATATAACGAAAATCAGCGCATTTAACTGTAATCCGTTTCATTATCAGAATGGCTCTAACGTGTATTCTATTTTATATATCTCTTTTTCAGGATCGTATATATCAAATAGATTTTTTTTTTCGTTCACCTTTTTTCTTGCAATTGCTTTTCTTTCAATTTTCTATTCTAATATCTAATATATATATATTTTAATATGGATTTTTAATAATAATTTTAAGCATTTTTTTCAGGATCGTATATATTATTTACATATTTTTTCTTGCATCTTTTTTCTCGCAATTGTTTTTTTTTCCAATTCCTTTATTCTAATATCTAATATATAATATATATTTTAATATGCATTTCAATATGTATTTTAAGCATTTTTTTCAGGATCGTGTATATTACTTTTTTTTTTTCTTGCACCTTTTCTTCTCGCAATTCCTTTTTCCTTTAATATAACGAAAATCAGCGCATTTAACTGTAATCCATTTCATTATCAGAATGGCTCTAACGTGCATTTTTTTTTCAGGATCGTATATATTACCTGCATATTTTTTCTTGCACCTTTTTTCTCGTAATTGTATTTTTTCAATTCCTTAATTCTAATATCTAATATCTAATATATATTTTGATATGTATTTTAATATGCCTTTTAAGCAATTTTTTTCAGGATTGTATATATTCTATTTTTTTTCTTGCACTTTTTTTTCTCGCAATTCCTTTTTCCTGTAATATAACGAAAATCAGCGCATTTAACTGTAATCCATTTCATTTTCAGAACGGCTCTATCGTGTATTTTTTTTTCAGGATCGTATATATTACTTGCATTGTTTTTCTTGCACCTTTTTTCTCGGAATTGTTTTTTTTCACTTCCATTATTGTAATATCTAATATATAATATATATTTTAATATGTATTTTTAATATGCCTTTTAAGCATTTTTTTTTCTTCTCAGGATCGTATAGATTTTAAGCATTTTTTTTTTCAGGATCGTATATATTGCATTTTTTTTCTTGTACCTTTTTTCTCGCAATTCCTTTTTCCTTTCATATAACGAAAATCAGCGCATTTAACTGTAATCCATTTCATTATCAGAACGGCTCTATCGTGTATTTTTTTTCAGGATCGTATATATTACTTGCATTTTTTTTCTTGCACCTTTTTTCTCGGAATTGCTTTTTTTTCACTTCCATTATTCTAATATCTAATATATAATATATATTTTAATATGTATTTTTAATTTGCCTTTTAAGCATTTTTTTTCTTCTCAGGATCGTATATATTATTTACATATTTTTTCTTGCATCTTTTTTCTCGCAATTGTTTTTTTTCCAATTCCTTTATTCTAATATCTAATATATAATATATATTTTAATATGCATTTCAATATGTATTTTAAGCATTTTTTTTTCAGGATCGTGTATATTACTTTTTTTTTCTTGCACCTTTTCTTCTCGCAATTCCTTTTTCCTTTAATATAATGAAAATCAGCGCATTTAACTGTAATCCATTTCATTTTCAGAATGGCTCTAACGTGCATTTTTTTTTTTCAGGATCGTATATATTACGCATATTTTTTCTTGCACCTTTTTTCTCGTAATTGTGTTTTCTCAATTCCTTAATTCTAATATCTAATATCTAATATATATTTTGATATGTATTTTAATATGCCTTTTAAGCAATTTTTTTTCAGGATTGTATATATTGTATTTTTTTTTTGCACTTTTTTTTCTCGCAATTCCTTTTTCCTTTAATATAACGAAAATCAGCGCATTTAACTGTAATCCATTTCATTTTCAGAACGGCTCTATCGTGTATTTTTTTTCAGGATCGTATATATTACTTGCATTTTTTTTCTTGCACCTTTTTTCTCGGCATTGCTTTTTTTTTCACTTCCATTATTCTAGTATCTAATATATAATATATATTTTAATATGTATTTTTAATATGGCTTTTTAAGCATTTTTTTTTTCTTCTCAGGATCGTATATATTTGAAGCATTTTTTTTCAGGATCGTATATATTGCATTTTTTTTTCTTGTACCTTTTTTCTCGCAATTCCTTTTTCCTTTCATATAACGAAAATCATCGCGTTTAACTGAAATCCGTTTCATTATCAGAATGGCTCTAACGTGTATTTTATTTTATTTTTTTCAGGATCGTATTTTTTTTCTTGCACCTTTTTTCTTGCAATTGTTTTTTTTCAATTCCTTTATATATTTTAATGTGTATTTTAATATGCATTTTAAGCATTTTTTTTTATGGCATCTTCTTTCTTGCAATTTTTTTTTTCAATTCCTTTATTCTAATATCTATCTATATGCATTTTAAGTATTTTTTTTCTTTTCTTTTTTTCAATTTCTTTATTCTAATATTTAATATATAATATATTTTTTAATATGCATTTTAAGCATTTTTTTTTTCAGGATCATATATGTTGCATTTTTTTTCTTGCACCTTTTTTCTCGCAACTGCTTTTTTTCAATTCCTTTATTCTAATGTCTAACATCTAATATATATTTCAATATGTATTTTAATGTGCATTTTAAGCATTTTTTTCAGGATCATATATATTGCATTTTTTTTCTTGCACCTTTTTTCTCGCAATTGCGTTTTCCTTTAATATAACGAAAATCAGCGCATTTAACTGTAATCTGTTTCATTATCAGAATGGCTGTAACGTGTATTCTATTTTATATATCTCTTTTTCAGGATCGTATATATCAAATAGATTTTTTTTTCGTGCACCTTTTTTTCTCGCAATTACTTTTCTTTCAATTTTCTATTCTAATATCTAATATATATATATTTTTATATGTATTTTTAATAATCATTTTAAGCATTTTTTTCAGGATCGTATATATTATTTACATATTTTTTATTGCATCTTTTTTCTCGCAATTGTTTTTTTTCCAATTCCTTTATTCTAATATCTAATATATAATATATATTTTAATATGCATTTCAATATGTATTTTAAGCATTTTTTTCAGGATCGTGTATATTACTTTTTTTTTCTTGCACCTTTTCTTCTCGCAATTCCTTTTTCCTTTAATATAACGAAAATCAGCGCATTTAACTGTAATCCATTTCATTATCAGAATGGCTCTAACGTGCATATTTTTTTCAGGATCGTATATATTACCTGCATATTTTTTCTTGCACCTTTTTTCTCGTAATTGTATTTTTTCAATTCCTTAATTCTAATATCTAATATCTAATATATATTTTGATATGTATTTTAATATGCCTTTTAAGCAATTTTTTCAGGATTGTATATATTGTATTTTTTTTCTTGCACTTTTTTCCCGCAATTCCTTTTTCCTTTAATATAACGAAAATCAGCGCATTTAACTGTAATCCATTTCATTTTCAGAACGGCTCTATCGTCTATTTTTTTCAGGATCGTATATATAACTTGCATTTTTTTTCTTGCACCTTTTTTCTCGGAATTGCTTTTTTTCACTTCCATTATTCTAATATCTAATATATAATATATATTTTAATATGTATTTTTAATTTGGCTTTTTAGCATTTTTTTTCTTCTCAGGATCGTATATATTTTAATCATTTTTTTTCAGGATCGTATATATTGCATTTTTTTTCTTGTACCTTTTTCTCGCAATTTCCTTTTTCCTTTCATATAACGAAAATCATCGCGTTTAACTGTAATCCGTTTCATTATCAAATGGCTCTAACGTATATTTATTTTATTTTTTCAGGATCGTATTTTTTTCTTGCAACCTTTTTTCTTGCAATTTTTTTTTTTTTCAATTCCTTTATATATTTTAATATGTATTTTAATATGCATTTTAAGCAATTTTTTTATGGCACCTTCTTTCTTGCAATTTTTTTTTTTTCAATTCCTTTATTCTAATATCTATCTATATGCATTTTAAGTATTTTTTTTTCTTTTCTTTTTTTTCAATTTCTTTATTCTAATATTTAATATATAATATATTTTTTAATATGCATTTTAAGCATTTTTTTTTCAGGATCATATATGTTGCATTTTTTTCTTGCACCTTTTTTCTCGCAATTGCTTTTTTTTCATTCCTTTATTCTAATGTCTAACATCTAATATATATTTCAATATGTATTTTAATGTGCATTTTAAGCATTTTTTTTTCAGGATCATATATATTGCATTTTTTTTCTTGCACCTTTTTTCTCGCAATTGCGTTTTCCTTTAATATAACGAAAATCAGCGCATTTAACTGTAATCCGTTTCATTATCAGAATGGCTCTAACGTGTATTCTATTTTATATATCTCTTTTTCAGGATCGTATATATCAAATAGATTTTTTTTCGTGCACCTTTTTTCTCGCAATTGCTTTTCTTTCAATTTTCTATTCTAATATCTAATATATATATATTTTAATATGTATTTTTAATAATCATTTTAAGCATTTTTTTCAGGATCGTATATATTATTTACATATTTTTTCTTGCATCTTTTTTCTCGCAATTGTTTTTTTTCCAATTCCTTTATTCTAATATCTAATATATAATATATATTTTAATATGCATTTCAATATGTATTTTAAGCATTTTTTTCAGGATCGTGTATATTACTTTTTTTTTCTTGCACCTTTTCTTCTCGCAATTCTTTTTTCCTTAATATAAGAAAATCAGCCCATTTAACTGTAATCCATTTCATTATCAGAATGCTCTAACGTGCATTTTTTTTTTTCAGGATCGTATATATTACCTGCATATTTTTTCTTGCACGTTTTTTCTCGTAATTGTATTTTTCATTCCTTAATTCTAATATCTAATATATATTTTGATATTTATTTTAATATCCTTTTAAGCAATTTTTTTCAGATTGTAATATTGTATTTTTTTCTTGCACTTTTTTTCCTCGCAATTCCTTTTTTCTTAATATAACGAAAATCAGCGCATTTAACTGTAATCCATTTCATTTTCAGAACGGCTCTATCGTGTATTTTTTTTCAGGATCGTATATATTACTTGCATTTTTTTTCTTGCAACCTTTTTTCTCGGAATTGCTTTTTGGTTGGTTTCACTTCCTTTATTCTAATATCTAATATATAATATTTAATATGTATTTTTAATATGCCTTTTAAGCATTTTTTTCTTCTCAGGATCGTATATATTTTAAGCATTTTTTCAGATCGTATATATTTTAAGGCATTTTTTTTTCAGGATCATATATATTGCTTTTTTTATCTATACCTTTTTTCTCGCAATTCCTTTTGCCTTTCATATAACGAAAATCATACCCCCCCCGCCCCGGGGGGTTTAACTGTAATCCGTTTCATTATCAGAATGGCTCTAACGTATATTTTATTTTATTTTTTTCAGGATCGTATTTTTTTTCTTGCATACCTTTTTTCTTGCAATTGTTTTTTTTTTTTCTCAATTCCTTTATATATTTTAATATGTATTTTAATATGCATTTTAACAATTTTTTTCAGGCACCTTCTTTCTTGCAATTTTTTTTTTTCTGCAATTCCTTAATTCTAATATCTATCTATATGCCATTTTAAGTATTTTTTTTTCTTTTTCTTTTTTTTTTCAATTTTCTTTATTCTAATCGCAATTTAATATATAATAATTAATTTTTTAATATGCAATATTTAAGCATTTTTTTTTCAGGATCATAGTTTTTATGCATTGCATTTTTTTTCTTGCAACTTTTTTCTCGCAATTGCTTTTTTATCAATTCCTTTATTCTAATGTCTAACATCTAATATATATTTCAATATGTATTTTTTAATGTGCATTTTAAGCCATTTTTTTTCAGGATCATATATATTGGCATTTTTTTTCTTGCAACCTTTTTTCTCGCAATTGCGTTTTCCTTTAATATAACGAAAATCAGCTCAGTTAACTGTAATCCGTTTCATTATAGAATGGCTCAAACGTGTTTTCTATTTTATAATGCAGAATGGCTCTAACGTGTATTCCGTATTGTATATATCTCTTTTTCAATCGTAATATATCAAATAGATTTTTATTTTCGTGCAAACCTTTTTTTCCTCGCAATTTGCTTTTCCTTTCAATTTTTCTATTCTAATATCTAATATATATATATTTTAATATAGTATTTTTAATAATCCTTTTAAGCATTTTTTTTCAGGATTCGTATTTATTATTTACAATATTTTTTCTTGCATCTTTTTTCTCTGTCAATTGTTTTTTTATTTTTCTTTTTCCAATTCCATTTATTCTAATATCTAATATAAATATAATATTTAATATGCATTTCAATATTATTTTCAGCATTGTTTTCAGGAACGTGTATTTACATTTTTTTTTTCTTGCAAAACCTGTTCTTCTCGCAATTTTCCATTTGCCTTCATAGAACGTAAATCAGCAGCATTTAACTGTAATCCAATTCATTATCAGAATGGCTCTAACGTGCATTTATTTTTCCAGGATCTTATATTATTACCTGCATATTTTTTCTTGCCATCCTTTTATTTCTCTCGTAATTGTATTTTTTCAATTCCTTAATTCTA
>NW_028235966.1:0-5840 GCF_977035675.1 Penaeus japonicus | reverse complement strand
TATATATATATATATATATATATATATATATATATATATATATATTATAATTATTATTATTATTATTATTATCATTATCATCCTCATTATTATCATTATCATTATCATTACTATTTGTTATTATTATCATTACTACTATTACTACAACCACTTCTGCTGCTACTATTTTTGTGACTAACATCACAAATATATTATTTAATTAATATTGGTATCCTGATATCTTTAGTTTTGTTATTTTCATTGTTGTCATTGTTATTGTTTTGTTATAATTCTCAAATATATTTATATATATATATATATATATATATATATATATATATATATATATAATTTTCATTATCATTATTATTATCATTAAAAATATTGTTGTTGGGCAAAATACACGTCTCATAATTTCATTATCTGTGATTATTGTTGTAATCATCATTATGATTATTATAATTTTCATTGTTTTTCTGTATTATTAGTATTGTTATTATAATCAATATCATTATTAGTAGTGGTGACGGGATAATCATTATTATTATCATTACTACTGTCATCATTATGATTCATTATCATCATTATTATTATTGTTAATCTCGTTATTGATTGTAATAATTGTCATATCTGTTATAGATATGAATTTCAATATATATATTTTTTGTATCAGAGATGACAACAATGATAATGATGATCATAAGGTCTGGATCAACTTTTATACGAGTTTTCGCTACAACTTGTGGTTCTCCACTCACCAGTTACGTTTTCTATGAATCTTGTGTTGTTTCATTTTCTTTGATAATTTTTGGGTAAACTTTTATTTTTCTTTCCTGAAATTACTAAGGGAGATCTTTTTATTAATATATTTCTGCGTTAATGTTTCATTGACCTAACTTGTAGTTTACGAAATAAGGTAATCATAAATGTAATTATGACTGTGTGATTTGTATTAATCCATTTTGATTTATATGCGTATATATATATAAAATTTAAAATATATATATATATATATAATATATATATATAATATATATATATATATATATATATTGTATATATATATATATATATATATCTGTGTGTGTGTGTGTGCGTGTGCTTGTGCGTTTGCGTGTGCGTGTGCGTTTGCGTGTGCGCTTGCGTGTGCGTGTACGTTTGCGTGTGCGTATGCGTGTGCTTGTGCGTTTGCATGTGCGTGTGCGTGTGCAAATACTCATTACAACGGAACCATTATTTAATATTTTGTCTTTATGTATTCGATGTAAATAAAGCACGTTACATCATATATAATTTACTTATAATGAAAATGTCTATTTGTTTTCGCTGTTTCAGTTTCCTCTGTGTAATGCGTGAGAAAATTATAATGATTATGATGATTTTGATAATAGTTATTCGACATGTTGTTTGTATCATCATCATCATTAAATATTACCATCATTATTATTGTTTTAGCTATTATCATTATTTTCATTTTCATTCATCATCATTATAATTGTTGTCTTAGTTATTATCATTATCGTTATTATCCATACTATCCTTGTCATCATCATTATCATTAACATAATTATCTTTATGATCATTATCACTATTTTCAATTGTTATTGATGAACAAAATTGTGGTAATGATAACAACAACAATGATGATAATGGAAATAATAACATTGATAATGCTAATGATAACAGTAATGATGATAATAGTGATAGTTATGATAATAATGACAATGAGGATAACAACAATGATAACAGTAATAATGACACAGATAACAATAATAACAATAATGGAACCTCAATAATCATAAAAGGATATATAATACATCGCAAATGATTATAGTAATTTGAAATAATGAATAATGATGATTGTGATTATTAATGTCAAATATTTACAGAAAATAATTATTACCATTATTCATAATATTTATTAGTATTCCTTATTGGTACTATAATCCTCATTTTCAATAGCTAATTATGTTTATTATTATAAAATCTAATATCCCGCTTATATTAGTCATTATATTAGTAGTTATTAATTATCATTCATTGCTTTTATCCACTTTTCTGGAATCATTTTAATGCTATCTCTGTTACCATTGTAATTTATCATCATTGTGTTTGAGTATTCATATGAATTTATATAATTATAATTTAACTATCGTTCCACTACAAATTATCACTCTAAATCTTATCATAGATTATTGTGGAGTCAGGTTTATTATGATTATCAATTAACCTTTGTGACTAGTTGTATTACTTCATTCATTACACCTTATCATTCATTAGTATCAGATTATACATTAGACCCCACCCTCAACATCATCCTCATTTTATCAGTCTATTATTGCGTATTCACTTAATTGCTGTCATGAGCATATAGGCAAGTTATGATAGACGATTAAGCAAAATTACTATTTTTCATTTTAAGTATCATTTGGTTTATCGTTAATTCAGTTTTCATTTTTCATTGATAATGATAATTATCATTACTTCTTGTTCCATTGTCATTGACTTTATTATTATCTATCATTATTATTATATTTATCATTATTATATATTATTATCATTATTATTATTATTATCATTATTATTATTATTTATCATAATTATTCAATAGTTATTCCTATAATTCAGTGTTATTATTAGTGACTGTTATTATTATCATACATTTGTATTTCCCTCTATCTTTATTATCATATTATCTTATCTGATTATATTTTATTCATTATTGGTATTTTCTCTCTTATCTTTATTTATCATTGATATAATTATCATTAAATTACTATCAATATCGCATTTAATATCACTTGTTGCTATTATTCATAACCAGTTCATTACTGTAGAGACAGACAATTATACGATTTATGAAGAATAGCTTGTGATGTTAAATGTTTGCTCTATATCATCGTTTGATAATCATTTTTGCAATTAGTTATTGCAGATGGTTATTAGTGGTGTTGTAGGGCATTATACTTATGATAATGAATCTCTTACTTTCGTCATTATGACTGTCTCTCATTTCTCTTTATCTCTTATAGTCATTATCAAAAAATTGGTCTTTTCCTTACTTGTTGTTAATTATTATTGATAATTACTATTATGTATTATTACTTTATTATTGATTATTATTATTAATCATCATATATCCAATCGTTTGATCATTATCATCAGTTGGCATTTAGCATTATCATCAGCATGCATGTTATACTACTTATTATCTTAATTAATATTACGATAATATCATTTTTTAGGATTTGAAATATATATTATCATTGTTCATTATTATCATTATTACATATTTTTCTGTTGTGATCATCACAATTATTAAAAAAAAAAAGAGGCAAATTGATAGTTAAATTAGGATTGTAATCCTAAAATTCAAGAACTTATAGCCACTCAGGCAAATGACATAAAAATAGTGAACATAATAGTAAAAAATAATTGATATATGAGAATGGTCAATGGAAAAATACAAATATTTTTGTTTCGTTTTTAAAAAAATGATCTCGTTTCTCTCTCTCTCTTTCCCCTCTCCCCCTCTCTCTCCTGTTTCTCTCTCTCCTCTCCCTCTCCCTCTCGTCCCCCCTCTCTTTATCTCTTTCCTCCTTCCTCCCCCTCTTTCTCTCTTCCTGTCTCCACTTTCCTGCTCCCTCTCTCCCTCCTCTCTTCCTTTTTTCTCTCCTCTCCTCTCCTTTCGTCTCTCTATCTCTCCATCTTTTCCTCTCTCTCTTCGTCTCCTTTCCCCCCCGTCTCCCCTCTCCTCGTCTCTCTCCTCTCTCTTCTTCTCTTTCTCCCTCTTTCTCTCTCTCTTTCCTCTTTCTTCCCTTTATGCTTATTAAAAAAAATCTCGTATGCTCGTTCCCTCGCCCCTACCCCTCCCCTCTGTTCTCTTCTCTCTCCTCTCTCTCCTCTACTCCTCATCTCTTCTCCCTCCCTCTCTCTCTCTCTCCCTTCCTCTCTCTCTCTCATCTCTCTCTCCCTCCCCCCCTTCTTCTTCCTCTCTCTCTCTCTCTCTCTCTCTCTCTATCTATCTATCTATCTATCTTCTTTTTTCTCTCTTTGTCTTTGATCTCTCTCTTTCTATTTATCTATTTGTCTATCTCTCTTTTTTCTCTCTTTATCTTTGATCTCTCTCTCTATTTATCTATTTGTCTATCTCTCTTTTTTCTCTCTTTATCTTTGTTCTCTTTCTCTATCTATCTATCTATCTATCTTTCTTTTTTCTCTCTCTTTGTCTTTGATCTCTCTCTCTCTCTATCTATCTATCTATCTTTTTTTTTCTCTTTGTCTTTGATCTCTCTCTCTATCTATCTATCTATCTATTTTTTTTTTCTCTTTGTCTTTGATCTCTCTCTCTATCTATCTATCTATCTATCTTTTTTTTCTCTTTGTCTTTGATCTCTCTCTCTATCTATCTATCTATCTATCTTTTTTTTCTCTTTGTCTTTGATCTCTCTCTCTATCTATCTATCTATCTTTTTTTTTCTCTTTGTCTTTGATCTCTCTCTCTATCTATCTATCTATCTATCTTTTTTTTTTCTCTTTGTCTTTGATCTCTCTCTCTCTATCTACCTATCTGTCTATCTTTTTTTCTCTATCTTTGTCTTTGATCTCTTTCTCTCTCTCTCTCTCTCTCTCTCTCTCTCCGCTTCTCTTCCTCTCTCTCCTCTAATTTATATATAAATATATTATATATATATATATAATATATATTAATATATATATATATCTATATACATATACTATATTTTATATATATTCATCTCTCTCTCTCTCATCTACTCTGCTCTCCTTCTCCTTTTCTCTCTCATTTCTTCTCTCGATCTCTCTCTCTATCTATCTATCTATCTATCCGATTCTCTTCCCTCCCTCTCTCATCTACTCCCCTGCCCTTCACTTCCACTCTCCTCCTCTCCATCTGTCTTATTCTCCCACCTATTTTGTTTTTACCGTTTCCCCACCTTTTTCATTAATTCCCCCCCCCCTCCCCCCCTCCTTCCTCCCTCCTCCTCTAATTCTTTATAGATCCGCAGATGATTGCCTCCAAATGTAATGATATTCCTTCACGATTTTAATTAGAAGGAATACATAAATACGTACATTTATGTGTAACATAAAATTACGTTTTATTTGAGGATTTGATCTCAAAATAATTTTTTAAAAAAAATGTTTGTGAATTTCTGTCTAATTACAATTACACTGTATTTATTTTTTAAAGGTATATGGTTGTTTTGTATTATATTATCGGTATTTTATATAATTACCGAGAAAAAGCTCATTCCAGAAAAGATCCATCGCCGTTTTTTTTTTTTCTTTTCTCTTTCTTTCTTTCTATCTTTCTGTTTTTTTTTTTTTTTTTTTTTTTTTTTTTTTTTTTTTTTTTTTGTTATCATATAGTGTATTTGGTGAATAGCAAAGAATCTGGAAAACTTATTACACTAAGGAATTGGATAAGATCAACAATATATAATATATATATAATCCTATAATATATATATATATATATATTATATATATATATGGTACAATTATAATATATATATATATATATATTATATTATATATCGAGGGGGAGAGAGAGAGACTGAGAAGAGAAGCAAGAAGAGAGAGAAAGAGAGAAGAGAGAAGAGAGAGAAGGAGAGAAAAAGATAGAGAGAGAGAGAGAGAGAGAGAGAGAGAGAGAAGAAAGAAAAAAGAAAAGAGAGAGAAATAGAGAGAAGAGAGAAAGAGTGAAGAGAAGAGAGAGATGAGAGACAGAGACAGAGAAAGAAAGAAAAAAGAAAGAGAGTGAGAAGAGAGAGAAGAGAGAAAAGAGAGAGAGAATAGAGAGAAAGAGAGTCAGAAAAAAGAGAAGAGAGAGACAGAAA
>NW_028235965.1:15000-21544 GCF_977035675.1 Penaeus japonicus | reverse complement strand
TATATATATATATATAAATATATAATATATATATATATATATATATGCATATATATATGTGTGTGTGTGTGTGTGTGTGTGTGTGTGTGTGTGTGTGTCTGTGTATGTATTCGTTTGTCCGTGAATGCGCGCGTGTCTATCTATCTGTATGTACATGCATACATAAATACAGACCCAATCAGATCAAGAACGCCCACGCCTGGCTCCCACGACTCACACAACAACCCGCTGAGCTGATTCATGGTTTCGAAATACCTGAAACACCTGCTCGATCACGTGTCGAAACAGAGAAGCTGCTCAAAGACCTGACACGCGGCGCTCTTGAATATAAACATTAGAGGTCACAACATCGGTTTAGCAGAACGGGGAGGGGGAGGAGGGGGAGGAATAGATGGAGGAGGAGGTGGGGGAGGTGGAAGAGGAGGGTCACATTGAGGTAAAGGACGAATAGGAGGAGGAGGAAGGGGGAGGAGGGAGGAATAATGAAAGGAGGTTGAGAGTGGAAGAGTGGTCTACAACATTGAGGTAAAGGACGAATAGGAGGAGGAGGAGGAAGGGGGGGAGGAGGGGGAGGAATAGATGGAAGAGGAGGTGGAGGTGGAAGAGGAGGGTCACATTGAGGTAAAGGACGAATAGGAGGAGGAGGAGACTGGGGAGAAGGGAGAATAGAGGAAAAGGGGAGAGAGGTGGAAGAGGAGGGTCACATTGAGGTAAAGGACGAATAGGAGGAGGAGGACGGAAGGGGGGAGGAGGGAGGGCGAGAGAGATGGAATCGGGAGGTAGAGGTGGAAGAGGAAAGGGTCCCAATTGAAGGTAAAGGACGTATAGGAGGAGAGGAATGGGGAGAGGGGAGGAAATAATGAGGAGGAGGTGGGGGAGGTGGAAGAGGAGGGTCACATTGAGGTAAAGGACGAATAGGAGGAGGAGGAAGGGGGAGGAGGGGGAGGAATAGATGGAAGAGGAGGTGGAGGTGGAAGAGGAGGGTCACATTGAGGTAAAGGACGAATAGGAGGAGGAGGAAGGGGGAGGAGGGGGAGGAATAGATGGAAGAGGAGGTGATGTTGAAGAGGATTCACTTTCGGTAAGACGAATAGGAGGAGGAGGAGGAAGGGGGAGGAGGGGGAGGAATAGATGGAAGAGGAGGTGGGGGAGGTGGAAGAGGAGGGTCACATTGAGGTAAAGGACGAAGGAGAAAAGAGAATAAGAATGAGATGAATGAGAGAGACAAGAAGAAGGATAAGAGTTATAATAATGTGAATAAATAAAAAAGAATATAGGATAGAGAAAATATTGTAAATATTCTATTCTTTAAAGATTTTAAACTAGATTTATAAATTCTATGATAATAAAGCTTATTATTTGCATGCGAATGCCTTTCACTGTCCTTTTTCTTCTGTTACGTTGCATGATTTTCTCTGATTGTGTGTGGGAGGATGTTGGTGGGCGTGTGGGTGTGGCTGGGCGGTGTGTGTGTGGGTGCAATGTGCCTGCATGTATCTGTGTGTTTCTTTATCCTGTCTTTAGCTTATCTCACAATTCCATTAATTCCTTTTCTCTCCCTCTTCCTTTTGTTATTTGTGATTTGATCTTTTTGTTTTTCATGTCATAGACATTGATAAGGTTGTCTCCAAAGCAGGCTTTGATGTCCTCTCTCCTTACAAAGTTGTCAACAACACACACGCACACATAAACACACAAACACACACACACACACACACATACCACACAAACAAACAGACAAGCAAACACATCCCTCGTTTCTCATAGACCAAGAATAAATCCTCTGCATCTCTCGTGAGCAACATTGCATAAGGTCAAAACCTCGTTCCGTTGCAAAGATATTGTGATACGCTTGAACCGCACATGATAAGGAAAATTTATAATACCGTCGTGGAATTATTAATAAAGTTCTGTTTTTGACGCGAGTCGCTTTGATATTGAAAATAAAAGGGTTAACGAGATATCTATATAGTGGTGCGCGCAGCGTTCGTTATATACTGATGTGTCTTTGAGCGAGGGATGGTACTGAATATTCATGGGACGGGAACGAGACGCGAAGGAAAAGAGGGAAAACAGAGGGGAAGAAGGAGAGGAGCCGATAATTGGAAGAGGGGACACAGCGGAAGAATAAGTTCTCGACGACACCTAAAGAAATGGGCTGGGGACGGACGTGGGTGCAAGCTTACTTACATACGTACGTACGTACATACGGAGGGAATCATACATGGACTCGTGTAAACCCTTGTGGATACATGATATAGGCATCTATACATGTATATTTGTACACATATGACATAGGTACACATACACATACATACGAACACCAAAAATAACAAAAACTAACACCCTCATCGCGGTCGGAACACACCACACAAAATTAAACTCAAAAACATCAACGAACATTCAAACCACACAAAAAAAAAACTAAAAAAAAAAAAAAAAACTAAAAAAAAAAAAAAAAAACAAAAAAAAACTAAAAAAACAAAAACCTACACACACAAACGCACACAGAAACACATGAACACCCACACACATACTAAACACAAACCCACATCCACAACCACACACAATAACGCACGCGAACACACACAAACCCACATCCACACACAATAACACATCCACACATCCACACACACACACAACCGCACGCAAGTCCATCCCGCAGACAGAACGGCCAGAGCTCATAACACCCCCAGACGGCGCCGTTTTCCCGTTCATCAAAAAATCTTACACAGCAAGATCGTGCGAAAGAACATTGCTTTTACGACCTCCTCTTAACACTAGCGGCGGAGGGTAATAAAAGAGGAACTACTAAAGACTGCGTAAGAGGACTACCTGTATTATGAGGGCGTGTATGGTCCTCTTTCTCGCTCTCTTTCTCTCGATGTGTGGGTGGTTCTCTTTGTTGGGCTGTCTTGCTGGTTATCTCCTCTCTTCTCTCTCTTTCTTTCTTCGTTTTCTCTCTCGTTCACTTTCTTTCTCTCTTTCTCTTTCTCTCTCTCTCTCTCTCTCCACTATCCTTTCTTTTCACCTCCACCTCTCCCATTCACTCTCTCTCTCTCTCTGCGTCTCTCTCTCCATTCGCCCTCTTTCGGCTCTCTCTCTCTCTTCTCTCTCTCTTCCCTCTTTCTCCCTCTTTTCTCCTTCTCTCTCTCTCTCTCTCTCTCTCCAATCTCTTCTCTCTCTCATCTCCGCTCTCACAGCCCACTCTCCATCATCATCACTCACTCTCTCTCTTCTCTCTCTCCTCATCTCTCTCTCCTCTCCACTCTCCTCACTCTCTCCCTCCCTGCCTCCCTACTCTCTCTCGTCCTCTCTATCTCTCTCTCTCTCCCCACTACTCTCTTCTCCTATACTCTCTCTCTCACTCTCTCTCTCCTCTCCATCTCTCTCTCTCTCTCCTCTCTCTCCACTCCTCCTCTCCTCTTCACTATCCCATCCTAATCCTATCCTAATTCAAAACTAACCTCTCTAACCTCTCTCTCTCTTCCACACTCTCTCTTCTACCTCTCTCATCTCCCTCCTCTCCCTCTCTCTCTCTCTCTCTCTCTCTCTACCTCCTCTCTCTCTCTCCTCCTTACTCTCTCTCATCTCTCTTCTCTCTCTCTCTCTTCTGCCTCTCCTCCCTCACCTCTTCTTATCTCTCTCCTCTCTATCTCTCTCTCTCTCCTCCCTCCCTCTCTTCTATTCTCTGCTAGCTAGCAATCGCCTATTCTCTATCGCTCTCGATCTCGCGCTCGAAGACATATCCGATCTCTCTCTCTCTCTCTCATCCATCTCTTACTCTCTCTCTCTCTCTCTCTATATCTCTCTCGCCTTCTCTCTCTTCCTCAGTACTCTCTCTCATCACTCTCTCTCGACCTTATCTCCCTCTCTATCCTCTCACAATCCATATCCATCTCTCATCTCGCCATCGTCCCCTCTCTCTATCCCTCTCGTCCTTACTCTCTCTTCCTCTCTCACTTCCTCTCCTCTCATTCTCTCGCGTCTCACTCTCCTCTCCTCTCCTCACTCCCCTCTCCCTCCTCTCATCTCCTCTCTCTCCCTCCCTCTCTCCACATCCCTCTCCCATCACTCTCCACTCACTCTCTCTCATCTCTCTCTCTCTCTCTCATCTCTCTCCATTTCCTCTCTCCTCTCTCCACACTCCTCACTCTCCCTCTCCTTCCCCTCTCTCTCTCTCTCTCTCTCTCCTTCCCATCTCGCCTCTCTCTCTCTCCATCTACCAACCTCCCTCTCCCTCCCTCCCCTACCATCCCTCTCTCCCTCTCACCTTCACTCTCTCCCTCTCACCTTCACTCTCTCCCTCTCACCTCTCTCTCGTCTCCTCTCTCCCTCTCTCCTCTCTCTCTCTCCTCTCTCTCTCTCTCTCTCTCTCCTCTCCCTTCTTTCCCTCCCTCCATCCCTGTCCCTCTCTCTCTCTCTCCATCCATCTCTCTTTCTCTCTCTCTCCCTCTCTCCCTCTTCCTCTCTCTCTCTCTCCTCTCGCCCTCTCTCTCTCTCTTCCTCTCTCTCCTACCTACTCGCCCTCTCTCTCTCTCCCGATCCCCTCGTCTCCTCTCTCTCTCCATCTCCCTCTCACTCCCTCCCTCCCCTCCCTCCCGCTCTCTCCTCTCTCCCTCCCTCTAGCTAGAGCGATCTCTCTCTCGTCTCTCTCTCTCCCCTCCCTACCTCCAATCTCTCCCTACCCCTCTCTCCTCTCTCTCCCTCTCCTCAACCTTCCCCTCTCGATTTCCCTACACCATACATTCCCTCGCGGAATTACTGTGAGAGGTCAGAAGGCGAAGGAGGCGGACAGGGGCAATAATATGTGACGCTGAACTTAACTTCAAATGAAACTTCAGAAGAAAGCAGTGAATTGGGGGGAAACGCTTACGAAGCAGTATGAACATGCGGGTTCAGATTTTGGCTTAATTGTGCGTTTTATGAAAGTGAACAGGGGGGGACGAGAGAAAGCAAGTGTTCAATAGTGCCTTTATAAAATATTAAAAATAAATTAAAAAAAATAAATTATAAAATAAAAAAAAATAAATAAAATTATATAAAATAAAAATAATTTAGATATATAAGATATATATATATATATATATAAATAATAAATTTATATATATATATATATATATATTTATTATATATATTTATATATATATGAAATAAAAAAGAAAGGGACAATTGCACAAAAAAGGAATGAAACGCAGTCACAAATACTCATTTCTTTTTATTGTAGTTGTCTTTTAAGTTGAATATTCATCAATCAATCTAACTATCCATCTACGTCTATCGTCCTACCTTTTGATTTATCTTCTTATCTATCCATCTTTCAATCTATCCATCTACTTATGTCCCGCGTCACTCTCTCTATCCCTTTTTCTCTTTCATAAAGATATAAGTGGAATCTCACCCTTCCAATTCTCGTGAATAGAATCTTTGTCATTCCAAAACCATCTGGATTCTTCTGGAATTCTTTTTCAAAAATCTCTTTTAACTCAATTCCAAAGATGCCCGGCTCGATTTCCTCTTAATTAAATAAAGGTGAAATATGTAGATAAGTCAAACATCCCTGCTCTTACCTTATATATCTATATAGAGAGTTAGATGTTATAGTTATATATGTTATATATTTTAGATATATATAGTGTTTTATTAGACATATATATAGGTATATAGAGACTTATAGAGATGTGTGTGTGTGGGTTGTGTGGTGTTTATTTTAGTTTGGTATATTTTTAATTTTTATTTATAAATATGATATTAGAATATTATATATATATTTATGTTGTATGTATGTTTACATATATAAGTATATATATTTATTTATATATAGTTATATATATAGATATATATATATGTTTTTATTTATATATAGATCTTATATATAATATTATTTATATATATATATATGATATAGATATAGATATTGTATATTGATATATATATAGATATATTTATATAAAATATCATATATCTACATATATATTATAATATATATATTTATATATATATATTATATATATCATATATCTACATTATATATATATAGATATAATATATATATATATTTATATAATATTATTCATATATATACATATAATTATATATATAGATATATTATATATATATAGAGTTATATATATATATTTACTTATATGTTTCTGTATTTTATATATAGATATATTATATATTTATATTATTTATATTGGTTATATATATTTATATATATATGATATATAATGTATTGTATATAATTTATATATTAGATATATAATATATATAAATATATATTTTTATTCTATATGTAAGTATATATATATATATATAGTATGTATATATATTTATATATTATTAGTATATATATATATTATATTAGATATATATGATTATATGGTATATAGTATATATATATATATATATATATTTTGTATATATATATATAATATATAGATATAGATATATATAGATAACATATGTATAATATACAATTTAATACACTTTTGTATAATTATTTATAGATGATAGTTATATTTGTATATATATTACATATATA
>NW_028235964.1:20000-23792 GCF_977035675.1 Penaeus japonicus | reverse complement strand
CCCCGGTGAAACAACCCAGGCAGAATAAAACCCTCGAATTCAGAGCACCAAAACCCCGGTAAACAACCCAGGCAGAATAAATCCCCTCGAATGTACACAGCCCAGAAACCCCGGTGAAGACAACCCAGGCCGAATAATACCCGGATTCCAGCCCGAAACCCCCGGTGAAGACAACCCAGTCAGAATAAACCCACCGGAAATTCAGCCCAGAACACACCCGTGAAGACAACCCAGGCAGAATCAACCCGAAATTCAGCCCAGAAACCCCGGTTGGAAGACAACCCAGGCGAAATAAAATAAACCTCGAATTCAGCCCCCAAAAAAAACCCCGGTGAAGACAACCCAGCAGAATAATCCCTCCGAAATTCCGCCAGAAACCCCGGTGAAGACAACCCAGGCAGAAGAGACCCCCGAATTCAGCACGAAGGCCCCGGTGAAGGCGACCCAGGCAGAAGAATGCACCGAAGTCAGGCGAGAAACCGCGGTGAAGACAACCCAGGCAGGACTACTCCCCGAATTTAGCCCAAAAAAACCCCGGGTGAAGGACAACCCAGGTGAATAATCCCCCGATTCAGCCAGAAACCCCGGTGAGAAAACCCAGAGAATTAAACCTCGACTTCAGCCAAAAAACCCCGGTGAAGACAACCTAGCAGAATAAAACCCTCCGAAATTCAGCCAGAAACCCAGGTGAAGACAAACCAGGCAGGAAAATAAACCCTCGAATTTCAGCCAGAAACCGGTGGGAGAACAACAGGCGAATAATCCCCCGAATTCGGCCCAGAACAGAAACCCCGGTGAAGACAACCCAGGCAGAATAAACCCTCGAATTCAGCCCAGAAACCCCGGTGAAGACAACCCAGGCAGAATAAACCCTCGAATTCAGCCCAAAAACCCCGGTGAAGACAACCCAGGCAGAATAATCCCCCGAATTCAGCCCAGAAACCCCGGTGAAGACAACCCAGGCAGAATAAACCCTCGAATTCAGCCCAAAAACCCCGGTGAAGACAACCCAGGCAGAATAAACCCTCGAATTCAGCCCAGAAACCCCGGTGAAGACAACCCAGGCAGAATAAAAACCGAGAATTCAGCCCAAAAACCCCGGTGAAGACAACCCAGGCAGAATAATCCCCCGAATTCAGCCCAGAAACCCCGGTGAAGACAACCCAGGCAGAATAAACCCTCGAATTCAGCCCAGAAACCCCGGTGAAGACAACCCAGGCAGAATAATCCCCCGAATTCAGCCCAAAAACCCCGGTGAAGACAACCCAGGCAGAATAATCCCCCGAATTCAGGCCAGAAACCCCGGTGAAGACAACCCAGGCAGAATAATCCCCGGTGAAGACAACCCAGGCAGAATAAACCCCCGAATTCAGCCCAGAAACCCCGGTGAAGACAACCCAGGCAGAATAAACCCTCGAATTCAGCCCAAAAACCCCGGTGAAGACAACCCAGGCAGAATAAACCCTCGAATTCAGCCCAGAAACCCCGGTGAAGACAACCCAGGCAGAATAAACCCCCGAATTCAGCCCAAAAACCCCGGTGAAGACAACCCAGGCAGAATAATCCCCCGAATTCAGCCCAGAAACCCCGGTGAAGACAACCCAGGCAGAATAAACCCTCGAATTCAGCCCAAAAACCCCGGTGAAGACAACCCAGGCAGAATAATCCCCCGAATTCAGCCCAGAAACCCCGGTGAAGACAACCCAGGCAGAATAAACCCTCGAATTCAGCCCAAAAACCCCGGTGAAGACAACCCAGGCAGAATAAACCCTCGAATTCAGCCCAAAAACCCCGGTGAAGACAACCCAGGCAGAATAAACCCCCGAATTCAGCCCAGAAACCCCGGTGAAGACAACCCAGGCAGAATAAACCCCCGAATTCAGCCCAGAAACCCCGGTGAAGACAACCCAGACCGCCCATACACCCCCGAAGAAATATCCAAGATAAAACTCGACTTCCTGGGCATCTTACTCGCCCTGTTCGTCAAGCTGGTTATTTCCACCGGTATTTCCTCCATTTTCCTCTTCCTGGGAACCGTCCTCTACCAGGTGGCTATTCTCACCGGGACAACGATTGTCTTTGGACAGGACTCTGTCATTCAGTTCATTTTCAAGAGTCTGTCCATTGTGGAAACTTTTCTGTAGTGTGCGTTGTGTGTGTGTGTGTGTGTGTGTGTGTGTGTGTGTGTGTGTGTGTGTGTGTGTGTGCGTTGTGTGTGTGTGTGTGTGCGTTGTGTGTGTGTGTGTGTGTGTGTGTGTTCTGTGTGTGTCATGACGTTGTGTGTGCGTGTGTGTGGTGTGTGTGTGTGTGTGTATGTGTAATGCTGTTTGTGTGTGCCGTTGTGTGTGTGTGTGTGTGTTTCGTGTGTGTGAGTGTGTGCGTTGTGTGTGTGTGTGTGCATTGTGTGTATTGTTTGTGTGTGTTGCTGTGTTGTATGTGTGTGTGTGTGTGCGTTGTGTGTGTGTGTGTGTATGTGTGTGTGTGTGTGTGTATGTGTGTGTGTGTGTGCGGTTGTGTGTGTGTGTGTGCGTTGTTGTGTGTTGTGTGTGTGTGTGTGTGTGTTTGTGTTTGTGTGTGTGTTGGTGTGTGTGTGTGTGTGTGGATGTGTGTGTGTTCGGTTGTGTGGGTGGATGTGTGTGTGTGTGGAGTGTGTGTGTTGTGTGTGTGTGTGTGTGTGTCGTGTTAGTGTGTGTGTGTGTGTGTGTGTGTGTGTGTGTGTGTGTGTGTGTGTGTGTGTGTGTGTGTGTGTGTGTGCGTTGTGTGTGAGTGTGTGTGTGTGTGTGTGTTGTGTGTTGAGTGTGTGTAGTGGCTGTGTGTGTGTTTTGTGTGCGCTTTGTGTGTGTGTGTAGTGTGTGTGTGTGTTGTGTGTGTGTGTGTGTGTGTTGTGTGTTTTGGTGTGTTTGTGTGTATGTGTTGAAGTGTGTGTGTGTGTGTGTACGTGTGTGTGTACGTATGTGTGTTTTGATGTGTGTGTGTGTGTGTTTTGAAGTGTGTGTGTGTGTGTGTGTGTGTGTGTGTGTGTGTGTGTGTTTTGATGTGTATGTGTATGTGTGTGTGATGTTGTGTGAGTGTGTGAGATTTGAGAGTGAGAGGGCGGGAGGGAGAGAGGGGGGAGAAGAGGGGGGGGGGAGAGAGAGAGAGGGACAGAGAGAGAGATGGAGAAGAGGTGAGAGAGAAGAGAGAGGAGAGAAGGAGAGAGAGAGAGAGAGAGAGAGCAGAGAGAAAGCAAAAGCGGAGGAGAGAGATGAGAGAGAGAGAGAGAGAGAGAGAAAGGGGGAGATGAGAGAGAGAGAGAAAGCAAAAGGGGGAGAGTAGAAGAGAGAAGAGACGAGATGAGAGAGAGAGAAGAGAGGAGAAAGAAAGAGAGAGAGAGAAAAGAGGGACACACAGAGAGAGAGAGAGAGAGAAAGCGAGAAAGGAGGGAGAGAGAGAGCAGAGAGACAAAGCAAAAGGTGGGAGAAGGGAGAGTAGAGAGAGAGAAGAGAGAGAGGGAGAGCTGAGAGAAGTGGAGAAGAGAGAAGAGAGAGAAAGGAGAAGAGAGAGAGAGAGAGAAAGGAGAGAGAGAGAGAGAGAGAGAAAGGGGGAGAGAGAGAGAGAGAGGGGGTAGAAAAAGAGAGAGAGAAGAGAGTCGAGAGAGAGAGAGAGAGAGAGAAGAAAGAAAAGAGTGGAGAAAGAGAGAGATGATGATGAGAATAGAAAAATGAGGAGAGAGAGAGAGAGAGAGAAAGGGAGAGAGAGAGAGAGAGTGTAAAGTGCAATTAAAGTAACATTAATGAGAGGCAATAATGTTCA
>NW_028235964.1:7500-10000 GCF_977035675.1 Penaeus japonicus | reverse complement strand
GAAGAAGAGGAAGAGGAGAAGAGAAGGAGAAGAAGAGAAGAAGAAAAGAGAAGAGAAGAAAGAGGAAGAAGAAGAAAGAAGAGAGAAGAAGGAGAAAGAGAAGAGACAAGAAAGAAGAAGGAGAAGGAGAAAGAGAAGAGACAAGAAAGAGAAGAAAGAAGAAGAAGGAGAAAGAAGAGAAGAAAGAGAAGAAGGAGAAGAAAGAAGAAGAAAAGAAGAAAGAGAAGAAGAAGAAGGGAAGAGAAAGAAGAGAAGAAGAAAGAGAAAGAAAGGAGGAAAGAGAAAAGAATGAAGAGGAGAAGGAGGGAAAAAAGAAGAAGAAGAAGGAGAGAAGAGAAGAGAAGAGGAGGAGGAAGAAGAAGAAGAAGAGGAAGAAAAGAAAGAAAGAAAAGAAGACGAAGAAGAGAAGAAGACAGGAGAGGAAGAAGACAGGAGATGAAGAAGAAGAGAAGGAGAAGAGGAGAAGGAGAAGAAGAAGAAGAAGAAGAAAAGGAGGAAAAGAAAGAGAAGGAGGAAGAGGAAGAAGAGAAGGAAGAGAGGAGAGAAGAAGAAGAGGAGAGAAAGAGAGAGAAGAGGGAAGAGGAAAAAGAAGGAAAAAGAAGGAAGAAGAAGGACGAAGAAGAGAGAAGGAAGAATAAAGGAGAAGAAGAAGAAGAGAGAGAAGAGGAGGAGGAGGAGGAAGAAGAGAAGAAGAAGAAGAAGAAGAGAGGAGAAGAAAAAGAAGAGAAGGAAAGAGAAGGAGAGGAGGAAGGAAGAAGAAGAAAGAAAAAGAAGAAGAAAAAGAGAGGAGAGAGAAGAAGAAGAAGAAGAAGAAGAAGAAAGAGAAGGAGGAGGAGGAAAACAAGAAGAAGAAGAAGAAAGAGAAAGAGAAGGAGGAGGAGGAAAACAAGAAGAAGAAGAAGAAAGAGAAGGAGGAGGAGGAGGAAAAGAAGAAGAAGAAGAAGAAGAAAAAGAAGAAAGGAGGAAGAAAAAGAAGAGAAGAGGAAGAAGGAGAAGAAGGAAATGAGAAGAGAAAGAAGAAGAAGAAGAAGAGAAAGAAGGAGGAGAGAAGGAAGAAAAAGAAGAGAAGAAGAGAAGAGGAAGAAGAAGAGGAAGAGAGGAAGAAGAAGAGAAGAAGGAAGAAGAAGAAAGAAGAGAGAAGAAGGAGAAGAAAGAGAAGAGAAGAGAGAAGGAAAGGAAGAAAGAGAAGAAGAAGAAAAGGAAGAAAGAGAAGAAGAAGAAAAGGAAGAAAGAGAAGAAGAAGAAAAGGAAGAAAGAGAAGAAGAAGAAAAGGAAGAAAGAGAAGAAGAAGAAAAGGAAGAAAGAGAAGAAGAAGAAAGAAGAAGAGAGGAAGAAAACAAGAAGAAAAGGAAGAGAAAGAGAAGAAGAAGAAGGAGGAAGAAGAAGAAGAGGAAGAAAGGAAAGAAGGAGAGAAAGAGAGAAGGAAGAGAAGAAAGAGAGAAGAAGAGAGGAGGAAGAAGAAGAAGAAGTAGAAGGAAGAAGAAGAAGAGGAGGAAAGAAAGAAGAGAAGAAGAAGAAGAAGGGAGAGGGAG
The DNA here is from genome assembly GCF_977035675.1 of Penaeus japonicus. Classification (NCBI taxonomy): domain Eukaryota; kingdom Metazoa; phylum Arthropoda; class Malacostraca; order Decapoda; family Penaeidae; genus Penaeus; species Penaeus japonicus. Next base: position 8,468 of record NW_028235964.1, on the reverse strand, counting down.
GGAGAAGAAGAAGAAGAAGAAAGAGAAGCAGAGAAAGAGGAATACGAAGAAGAGAGAAGAAGAAAGAGAAAGAGAAGAAGGAGGAAGAAGTAGAGGAAGAAGAAGAAGTAGAGGAAGAAGGAGAAGAAGTAGAGGAAGAAGAAGAAGAAAGAGAAGAAGAAGGAAGAGAATAATAATAATAATAATAAAGGAGAAGAAGAAGAAGAAGAAAAATAAAGGAGGAGGAGGAGGAGGAGGAGGAGGAGGAGGAGAAGAAGTAGAGGAAGAGGAAGAATAAAGAGAAGAAGAAGAAGAAGAAAGAGAAGGAGGAAAACAAGAAGAAGAAGAAGAAAGAGAAAGAGAAGGAGGAAAACAAGAAGAAGAAGAAGAAGAAAGAGAAAGAGAAGGAGGAGGAAAACAAGAAGAAGAAGAAGAAAGAGAAAGAGAAGGAGGAGGAGGAAAACAAGAAGAAGAAGAAGAAAGAGAAGGTGAAGGAGGAAAACAAGAAGAAGAAGAAGAAAGAGAAAAGGTAGAAGGAAAAGGAGAAAAAAAGAAAACCAAAAACAAATTTAAAAAAAACGTGACGTAACAACTCACCCGTCTGCCTATGGCATGAGAGCTCCTCCTCCCAGCACCTCCTCCTCCTCCACCTCCACCTCCACCCTAGAACCTCGGCCCAACTCCACCTCCTCCACCTCCTCCTCCACCACCACCACCACCTCCTCCTCCTCCTCCGGCCCCGCCCCCAACAACCCCCCCGGTGAAGAGGTGGTTCCTGACGGCGTGGGACGCTGCGTTGGAGGCGACGTTCTGCACGTGCTCGTTCCCCATCACGCCCTGGGAAAACTCGGCCTGGGCCTTGGCGAAGCTGGCGCCCGTGCTGCGGTAGATGCGGTGAACCTGCGTGCGCGTGCGTGTGTGCGTGCGTGCGTGTTTGTTTGATGGTGTGGGTGTGTGTGTGTGTGTGTTTGAGGGTGTGTGTTTGTGTG
>NW_028235963.1:0-6707 GCF_977035675.1 Penaeus japonicus | reverse complement strand
AGTTTTCAGCCCCAGGAAGAACATCTGTATAATTGCAGACTTCGTTGCCTTGGATTCCTACGAAGGTCCCACACAGGGAGATGTAATGGAGAACCCGTGGTGTCTTTAGAATATTTGTTTTTCCTCCATGCAGCCTGTCTTTGGGGATAGCTTGTTGGAACATCTCCGCAACTCCTGCAAATTAGGCTACGGGTTTGCGGGGTCCCTCTTCCGTGACTTGGACTGAGAGTTGGGGATGGATTTTTTTTTTCTTTGCTTCCTGTATCGTTTCTTACTTTATCTTTAATTAGTTGGCGGAAACGTTTTTTTTTTTTTTTTTTTTTTTTTTTATAAGAGATAATGCACATGAATTTTGTTTTTGTCTTTTAAAAAAGGATACACTGTTATTATGATTATCATTACCAATAGAAAATTGAAAAATAAAAGCGTACAGAAAACACGCTTGGAGCCTCTAAAAACACCCAAAAAAAATTTGAAAACTGAATATAAAAAGCCCCATCAAGAGGATTAATCATTTTTAATAGATAATATTTAATGTTATTTTGGTACTTTGCACAATTTAAGAGCAACGCAACACCAGCGAAAAATGATTTGTTTGTGTGTCAACCCAATGCGTGAAAATTTTGTCAGGAAACTTCTCGAAAAAGGACTATTTGCCCTTTCATTAGAATAAATGATAAAACTAATTTTCCCCTGTTTGGAAATTGCAGAACCCGGTTTATTTTGCAATTAAACCCGATCCTTATTGGGGTTAAAAGCTGCAGGGTGCCGGCGTCCTTTTAAATTAGGGTTTGGGGCCCCGCCACCCGCAGCGGGTTTGGGTTACGAGTTGATAAAAACTTGTGTACCCCCAAAAGTTTTTATTCGTGTGCGGGTCCCGTGGGGCGTTTTGTGTGTGTTTGTGGTTTTGTGCGGGGGGCCCTTTGTAGGGTGCTTTTTTTGTGTGAGTTTTTGGTTTGTTTTTGTTGTTTGTGTGTGTGTTTTTTTGTTTGTTTTGGGGGGTTTGTTTGTGTGAGGGGTTTGTAGGGGTTTGTTTGGTGTGGTGTGTTTTTTTTGCTTGTGGGTTGTGTATGTGTTGTGTGTGTAATTTTGTTTTTTTTTGTATGCTCTTGTGTTTTTTGTGTGTGTTGACTTTTCCCACATGTGTAACGAAAGATTTTACATTCGTAAACTGCAACAGATCCCCAAACCTTCTTTTTAAACACCCATTAATTTTCCCTTTTCCCGGAAACCATTTCTTGAAAAAAATTTTGTAAGTTTTGGCCGAAAGAAATAAAATTTCCCTTTTTATGAAGACAGATTCCTAGTTTTAAAAAATGATAATGTTTTGGAAATATCATGAACTTCTGCATAATGCAATAATTTCGGGAGACTTTGTCTTTGAAGGAACCCCAACATCCCCATTTTTAGGGAAAATTTTTTAAATATTAACGTCTTCTTTAATATCGTATATCATACAAATCTTTTTCATTTAAAACATATGTCGTGGGAAATTTGGGTCTCGAACTTTAAAACCGCGAACTCCAAAAAAATTTTAATTTCCCTCACTCATTTTAAAGGGGAAAAGAGAGAGGGGAGAGAAAAAGAGAGAGAAGGAGAAGAGAAGAGAAAAAAGAGAGAGAGAGAAGAGAGAGAGAGAGAGAGAAAAAAAAAAAAAAAAAAAAAAAAAATATATAAAAAAAAATATATATATATATATATATTTTTATTTTTATATATATATTTTATATTTTTATATAATATATATATATATATATATGGGGTGTTTTTTGTGAGTCGGGGTTTTGGGGTAAAACCCTGGGCCCTTTTTAAATTTGGCTATTTTCCGGGCGCTTTTGGTTGGAAGACATAAAATATATTTTTTTTCTATTTTTCCCGGGTGAAAAAGGCAAAGTGGGGCTCCTTCAGTATCACACCCCAAAACCCCTTTCAATTTTTTTTTAAAGGGCAATGCATTCGATTTTTGCTTATCTAATATTGGATGAAACAATTTTTTCTTTTATAAAACTCCCTAAATAACTTTTCTTTTTTTTCATTAAATATTTTTATTTCAACCCTTAAAAAATGGTGCAGGGAAAAAATCCGCAAACCCATTTGTCAAATCCGATTACCCAAGGGGGATTTGGGGCCAAAGTTAGTGCTCTGTCCATTTAAGAAGTTAAAGACAACCAGAAAAAATTGGGATAAAGCTTTCCAGAACTCAAAGCTCGATTTATATATCGTTTTTTTAAGGGTTAAGTTTTGTCCCCCTTAAATGTTTCTATTTTAAATTTAAACAAAAAGGGAAATTTGTAACGTTTATTTTAGGACTGATGTTTTCTAAAAGGAAGCGATTTAAAACCCATATCAATTGCAGTCCATTTTTTTAAAAATGTAGGAAAAGGGTATGAGGAGAACGAAATAATTTTTAATAGAGCAAGGATCTATTTGGAAAATTTTCGTTTATCATAAAAAAAAAAAAAAAAAAAAAAAATTCACCCAAATTTTATGTGATCAGTATAAGCTGGTAAAACCGACCCGTCCCTAAAAAAATACCCCAAAAAACCCTTTTCTTTTGGCGGGGGTTTGGATTTTTGCAGCTATGAACGTACCTATTCGACAAAACCGTTAATGGTTGGGGGAAAACTGACCCAAGTCGAATAAAATGATTAAATTCAAAAACTCCGCTTCACAAGAAGGCAAAATGGGCCCAAAGGGGAAAGGGAAAAAGCGAAAATTGTGGCAATTTTCCCTACGGTTTCCATAGCCCATGAAATAAAACTTCCCCCTTTTTTCCCCTTCATGACCGTGATGGAAAAAATTTTAAATAAAATAGACATAAATTTATTTCAGAAATTTTCCTTTTCCCCTTCACGGGGGTGGGAGGGGATCATCGTTATGAAAAACCGAATTTTTGATAGAAAATAAAGAGGGGAAAAAAAATTAGAGGGATGGAGGGGGCGAGAGAGAGAGAGAGAGAGGGAGAGAGGGGGAAAAAGAGGAGAGAGAAAAAAAGAAAAAGAGAAAAGAGAAAAGGAAAAAAGAATCACAAAAAACCCCAGAGGGCACAAACCTCCATATTCATAAAACATAAAAGATTTAATTTATATTATTTTTTTATATATTTATTTTAATTTATTTTATTTATTATATTTTTTCCTTTTTATAATATATTATATATTTTTAAAATATAAAATATATATATACCAAAATTCTATGTATTTTTTATTATATATTAATATTTTTTAATAAAAATATTTATTATAAAATATATATATTTTATTTTATTTTGGGGGGTATTATGTAAAATTATATTATAATTTATATATTTTTTTTATATAATAATAAAAATATATAGATATAAAATAAAAATTATATATATATATTTAAAAATTATATACATACATACTAAATACATACAAATATATTTAATATATTATATATAAAATTTTTTTATATATAAAAGATTTTATAATATATATAAAATTTTTTAATATATAAAATATATATATAAACATATATATATATATATAAATTTTATATGATTATACTTATACCAAAAAAAACATGCTTTTACATACATATGTTATAAAATTATATATATATATATTTTTTATTTTTTAAATATTAAAAATATATTTTAATATATATATATGATTATACTTTAAACATACATACAGGGCAACTACATATGTTTATACATATATATAAAATTTATATATATAAAAAATTTATATATAAAATATATTTATACTATTAATATAAATATATATAATATATATATATATATTTTTATATATTTATATTTATTTTTATATAAAATTCATTACTTTTATACACACACGAAACTCGAGCTAGATGACGGTTTTAAAACATACACCCACTTTGCTTTAAAACACAGCTAATGTAAATAATTTTTTTCCACTTTTCCCTTTATAGCAACGGCTGCTCTTTTCCAAAATGTTCCTTCAACAGAATTCTTTAACCGAAAAAAAAAAGGGGAAATGCTGCCGGAAAATTGGATACTTCCCCCAAGTGAGTGTTCTTGTTTAAACCTTTCAGAGTAAACCGCTAAGCGTTTTTTTCGTTGCGACCTTTCCTTTACAAATGTAAATAGTCATACGGTTAGGGGTCTGGTGGGGTTTGAGTAAGAAAGCGTGCTAGTGAAATTTTTTTTGTGTGGGAGAAAGTGTGAGTGAAAGTTTTGTTGAGAGAGAGAGAAAGTGTGGGGTGTATGTTTGTTTGAGGGGAGAGAACGGTGAGTGTTTGTGTATTTGAGAGGGAAGAACGTGTGAGTTTGTGTTTGTGTTTTAGGGGAGAGAACGTGTGGTGTATGTGTATTTGAGAGGGAAAAAAGTGTGAGTGTTTTGTGTTTTTGAGAGGAGAAGTGGAGTGTTTGTGTATTTGAGAGAGAGAACCCTTGGTGGGATGTTTTGGTTTTAGAGAGAGAAAGTGTGAGTGTATGTGTAATTTTAGAGAAAGAACGTGTGGTGTGTGTGTGGTTTTAGAGGGGAGAACGTGTGGTGTATGTGAAATTTTTTAGAAAGAACGTGTGAGTGTATGTGTATTTTAGAGAAAGAAAGTGTGAGTGTATGTGTGTTTTTTAGAGAGAGAACGTGTGGTGTATGGTATTTTTGGGGAGAGAAAAGTGTGATGTAAAGTGTTTTTGCTTTTTATCTATATTTGCTCAAAATGGTGTGTGTGAGGTATGTTTGCATGTGCCTCCCATAGGCCAACGGGGCCCCCCCTTTTCCCCCTTGGAATTGTTTTGGGCCCCTGGGGACGGAGAAAAGGGTTTTGTTTTTCCCCTTTAACCCCCCCCCAAAAAATTTTGGGAAACCGAGTCTTGGCGAGGGGGGGCCCAAGAATGAGGGGGGAAGAAGGGGTGTGGGAAAAAGAGCAAAACAGACAAGTACTACACGAAATTTTTTTCGCCGGGAAAAAATGCTTCCTTGGGAGCACCCAATTATTTCAACGTCGAGACAGTCTTTCAGGACGCAATTTTAAAAGGGCCGTGGGTTTAGGGTAGGGGGGGGGGGGTTCGTTTACTCGACTCACGTTAAATCATTTTTTTCGGGAAAAAAAAATGCCTTTTCTCTAAGGGTAGGTTTCTTCTCTCTCCTTTCCTCTCTCCCCTCTCTCTCTCTATCTATCTATCTATCTATTAACCCCTACACGTCTCTCACTCACACACTCTTCTCTACTGCCCTCTCTCTATCTCTCTTAAATTCCCTCTATCTCACTCACACTCTTCTTTCTTTCAATCCCCAAAAACACACTCACCCTCCCTCTCTCTCTCTCGTTCGGGGGTCTTTTTCTCGTTCGGGTCCTTTTTTCTCTCTCTCTCTCCGGCCGCTCTCTCACCCTTTTCTCTTCCCCCTCCTCACCGCTTTCTCCCCACTATACACATACTCTCTTTCTCACTTTTTCTCTTTTTCTATTTGTGGGAAACATCTAGAATTTTTTCCCTGGTTGGACTCGGGGTGCACCATCTGTAACCGGTGGGGAAGACACGGACGTTTCTAAACCGCCGCAGCACTTTTGTGACGGGCCGATTTTTTAATTTTTCCCCATGTCGAGTTATTGCTCTGCTGTCCCCGTTTTGATGCACCTGCAACTTCTTTTTTCTTCCTGCCTCTTTTCTTTTCCCTTTTTTTTCACTTTTGTGGGAACCCCTTTCCCGCCCTAGGTTTTTCTGGGTAGGGCCCGCCCCTAGTTTTCAGTAGGAACCAGGTGTACTGGAAGGGGGGAAGGGGGAAAAAGAAAGCAGGAAAAACTCAGGGGATGGGGTGGGAAAGGGCCCGCTAACCCCCATTGAATGAAAAATATCACTCACGCAATCCCCACACCCACACAACCATACACACACACCAACACACACACATAAATACATACATTACAAAAATATATAAAATATTTATATATTATATATATATATATTTTATATATTATATATGTTATTTTTATGTATATATAATTTTATATATATATATATATTATTATATATATAAATTTTTATAAATATATATAATAATTTTTTTATATTAAAAATATAAAAAATATATATATATATATTAAAATATATATATATATATATATATATATAATAAAATATGTATATATAACACAGCAAAATCTACCCCCTATATAGAATTGTATGACACAAAAACACACACACCACAAACCCCAAAACACCCCACCCCACCCACACACACACCCACCCCAAAACAAAAACACAACACACACAAAACACACCCTTTTATATTATTTTATAAATATATAATATATATATATATATTTTTTAAAAATATTTTTATATACACCCACTATTTTTACCCCATATATAGAATTGCATGTAAAAAACACGCCCCAACATCACACCCCCCCAAAAAAAAATGACACACTGTCCGTGTGACTGGAAAGGTTTGACCCCCAATGAAAACCCTTTGCATTTTTCTGTTTTTTCCCTTAAATGATCAAAAAACTGAATTAGCGTTTTGGTTCAAAACCCGTCCAAAAAATAATTTACTGTTGGGAATTAAACATTTTTTTTTGGTTGATTTAAAGAGGAGAGGGACCCAGAAATGAAAGCAAAGTTTTGAAAAAAGTATTTATTTTCCTGTTGAAAGGGCACTATGATTTATCATCACAAATTGAACCCCACAACCCCTTTTTTCCCCTCATCCCGACACGGGGGGAAAGCAAAATTATTTAAAAAAACTTATATT
>NW_028235961.1:7500-11057 GCF_977035675.1 Penaeus japonicus | reverse complement strand
CCTCTCTCTCTCTCTCTCTCTCTCTTCCTCTCTCTCTCTCTCCTCCCTCCCTCCCCCTCTCTCTTTTTCTCTCTCTCCTCCAATTACTTTCCTTTGCTTCGTTGGTCCTTGGAAACTGATTGTTCACAAACAGCAGAGGGGGAGCAAAAGGGAAAGCACAAGAAATTGTAGGTAACTTAAATGACCTATTGCATCCCATTTATTTTGTTCAACCATTTTTATAATCATTTATTTGCTATGTAATCTCATAGTTTAGACATTTTTATATAAAGATTTTGAGGTTCCCTACACTTTTTGGGGGGCAAGTAGTTTTCTGGTCTCTGGGCCCCGACAATTTGCCCCCCCTTATCCCCCTTATAATATTTTTGTATTTCTGCCTATATATTTTAAGCTTAGCCACGACCATGGAATCATTGAATGATTAGCAACTGTCGAATAAGATATTGCGAAAACCACTGCCCTGATGTACTTGAGTAGGAGTGGTAACCCACAAAGCAGACCCTTTGAGCTAGAAAGTAGAATAATTCTGCCATTTCTCCGTTTCATTTATCTTATTATCCCAAAATGTTATTTTATATTTTCATTACTTTCATGTCTTATTAATTAACAATCCTAATATTATTATCATTTAAAATTAATGTTTTGTTATCACTTATTATCATCCATGATTATTAGAACAGAGTATCTTTATCCTATCATCCAATATATGTTTCATTATTATCAATATCAGTATTGTCATTATTACCTACTTCATTATTGATATTTGCCATTATTATCATTTTTATTTATCATTTATCTTTAATTGTTAACCAATTATTAACATTATTCAAACAACAATAAGAACAAACAACCCGCAACCAAACAAAAAAAACATCAAAGTATAACGGAGATGATAACTAAAGATAATGGTAATAATCATTGGTCCTCATTTACCATTATCATCATTATCATTACCATCCATGTATATATATATATATATACTATATATATATATATATAGCTATATATATATATATATATATTTAAATAATTATACATCTATATATGGTATATATATATATATATATATTATTTTATATATATATATATATATATATTATATAATATATATATAACTATCTTATATATACATCATCAATAAGTATGTCATTATAACATTGTAGTTATGAGAGTGATCGCACGCGGTTCTAGTATTAGTGGATTGTAGTATCATTTTAAAAAGGGCATACGCATATTAGATATACTCTTTAAGTGTGAGTCTTCAAAGTACATAACATTTATTTTGATTTGAATGAAGTAAAGAGGGGATTTTGTAGGGCTTTATTGCATGTATGTGTTGTTAGATCAGAACTATACCAATACATGATCATGAAATTTTGAACTAAAGAAAATCTTTAACACGCCCTATCCTCCCCCCTTACTTATATTCCCTGAGTTTTTTGTTGAAACACCCTCCATTCCATCATTTCTTGGGATGTAGTGACGGGGAACCCACAGGAAACAACTACTTCTGAAATCATAATCGGACCTGCGCTTCTTCCATTCGGTAATACAGCCGAGAGGACACCGGAGACCGGGTTATGATGCCACACGCATCATCACACCTTGCTTAGGGTCAAGATAGTACAAATTAAGAGGGAACGCACATGGCGGCGTGGCCGGGTTGGGGGATCGGGTGTAGGGGGTTAGGGGTCGGGTGTCGGGGGTTAGAGGGTAGGGTTCGGTGTAGGGGTAACGGGTAGGAGGTTTAGGGTGTACGGGACCGGGTCGGAGGTCGGGGTAGGGTTCGGTGGTAGTGGACGGGGTAGGTGGTAGGGGTTAGGTGGTAGGGGTCTGGTCAGGGTAAGGAGGTTAGGGGTTAGGGGGTGTAGGGGTTGGCGTTAAACTAGAGGGGTAGAAGGGGGTTGGGGTAGGGGATACAAGGGGTAGGGGTAGGAGTGGGTTAGGGGTAAGGGAGGTAAGGTTAAGGGTAGGGGTTCATGGGTTAGGGGGTACCGGGTAGGGAGGGGGGTAAGTCGGGGTAGGGGTAGGGGGTAGGGGTAGTGCGTAAGGTTGGTGTGGTAGGTAGGTAGGTAGGGGTAGGGGGGTTTGGTTTGGTAGTGGGTAGGGATAGGGGTAAGCGGATAGGTGGTAGGGTCGAGGATAGGGGTAGGGGTAGGGGTAGGGGTCGGGATAGGGGTAGGGGGTGCGTAAGGGTACTAAGGGGTTTAGGTGGTAGGAGGTTAGGTTGGGGTAGGGGGAAGGGTAGGGGTAGGGGGGTAAGGGAGGTTTTATGGTGGTGGGGTAAGGGGGTAGGGGTAACGGGTAAGTGGTAGGAGGTCTAGGGGGTATTGGTAAGGGTAGGGGTAGGGGTAGGGGTAAGGGGTAGCGGTTTAGGCGGTTAGGGGTGGGGTTGGTTAGGGAGTAGGGTAGGGGGGTAGGGGTAGGGGTCGGGGGTTGGGGTTAGGGGTAGGGGTTGGGGTAGGGATAGGGGGTGTGGTACTGGGTTGTATTGGCAGGGTAAGTGGTTGGGGAGGGGTAAGGGTAGGGGTATGAGGGGGAGGTTATTTCGTGCGAGTGTGAGAGATAAACATTCCGAGATCCACCCAGCACAGCGAAGAATCTCTTTTCTTTAAGATCATTACCACTTACCCCCCCCCCCCTTCTCTAACTTATTGTTTTTCCTCTCGCTTCTTTTTTTATATACGTTATTTCCAAAGGAAATGTCCTTTCCTTTCCTGTTTTTGGTCGTTGTATCCATTTTGATGTTCCTTCTTCTCGATTTGTCTTTCTTGGCTTTGGCTTCCGAGAATTCCTCATCTCCTTTGAGGAAAACAAGTGAGGAAACCAGTCCACTAACATCTCAAGCAAACACTTTTAATGACGTGGCGGGAACACCATTGTTTTACGAAGAGTTTAAGAAAACCTTGCCTTCCTTTCCTGTCGCGAGGCAATCCCTCCCAACTTCATCGCTTGTGTTAATTACAGCGGACCTAAAGCTGAAGTTTGTTTGACATACATCCTTACATACTCAAAGACATGATCGCGCGTAAAGACACACACACACACACACACGCGCACACGCACACACACACGCACACACACACGCACGCGGACACGCACACACACACACACACACGCACACACACACACACACACACACACACACACTCAGACACACACACACACACACACACTCGTCGACGAACACTGCACCTCGGAGTCAAGTTTGGTGTCTGAAGTTTCCAACAACTTGGCTTATACCGCAGATCGCCTGACCTCTCATGACCTCTCAATCTCGCAGCTCAAAGAAGGTTCCGAGGAATGAATGCTATGACCTGCTTGTATGCCTTGATGCAGGCCGTTCGCACATGTATGCTCAGATCTGATGTGAGGGAATGGTTTTCATTGTAATCATGGGAGATTTTGTATATTTGTATGCATTTACACGAGCCAGTGAATATAGAGACATATACGTGGTTGAGCTTGTAAATGTATGCGTATTTGTGTGTATGTGTGTTGTGTCTGTTTGGTCGTATGTATGTAGATGTGAATGTATTGTTGTTCACGCAACCAAA
>NW_028235960.1:0-5140 GCF_977035675.1 Penaeus japonicus | reverse complement strand
TTTTTGTTTTTTGTGTGTGTGTCCTGCGTGTTTTTTTTCTGCTGTGTTTCCTATAATTTCTACTTTCGGTTGACCATGCATATACAGACGTAGATTATACATGATATCCTACTGTTCTTCGCTAATATTAATTATGTCCTCCCTGTTGCAATTAGATTTGTACGAAATTTCTGTAATCATAAACTATCGCAATTTTTGCAATGTTCTAATCAACCAATGAGAATCCACATAGCAGTATAAAATAAATAAATAAATAAATAAACTGTTAATCATATTTTTTCAGTATCAAATCTACACCTACGCCATAAACGATTTCATTATCGACAATCGAATTAATATAAAGATAACAATTGGTATAAATTTATGAGTTATTTCTTTTCATATTCCACTCACTATTACATTACTACCCAGTGTTTTATTTGTATTATCGATATTCCTGCATTTCCATAATGATTTTTGATAGAGCCTCAATTTCGTGTAAATAATGTCTTTCATGTTCACCTTTTCATAATGCAATCATGTATATATTTGTTTTATCATCAGTTATCACTGCATTATTTAAAAATATGATAGAAATAATTTCAAAGGAAGCAATGTCATCAGCGTTTTATCCTTTACACTATAACTCATTAATAGCCTTAGTTATCTTAAAACAAATACATTAAAACGCGATATTTATATCGTAATATCTCAGTGTTATGGTTTTGTAGCCTTGTGACAAGCTGAAAGGATGAAGGGAGATATTTTCCATCTTCCTCAGTCTCTCTGTCTTTCTCTCTCTCTCTCTCTCTCTCTCTCTCTCTCTCTCTTTCTCTCTCTCTCTCTCTCTCTCTCACTCTCTCTCTTATTCTCACTCTCTCTCTCTCACTCTCTCTTATTCTCTCTCTCTCTCTCTTACTCCCAATCTCTCTCTCTCTCTCTCTCTCTCTCTCTCACTCTCTCTTATTCTCTCTCTCTCTCTCTTCTTTCTTCCTCTCTCTCTATCTCTCTTTCATTCCACCATAAGCATCAATCTACCACAAGAAAATAAAAAAATGAAAGAAAAAATGAAAAAATACAAAAGAATAAAGAAAGACCAAAGAAGAAGAGGACGAAGAAGGGAGACGAATAAGGGGACGAAGAGAGAGAGAGGGGGGGGGGGTAAAGAGGTGGCTCGCTGCAATGGGCTTTTGTCCCCTTTAGAGTCCATCGCCCTGTTGAAGCTAATGGGAGGGAGGAGGAAAGAGGAGAATAGCTGGTGTGGAAACGAGGCAGGATTTTCACGTATTTTTTAGAGTATCGATCTTAGTTATTATCATTATAATTATTATTTTATATGGATTTGTGTGTGTATATATATAAAAATCTATATCTATATATATAAATATATATAATATATAACATATATATATATATATAATATATATTTACAATTAATATATATATATAATATATATATGAATATATAGATAATATAAATGATTATGTAGATATATAATAGATTAGATATATATAATATATAAAATATTATAATAGAGTATATATATTTATATATAATTGTGTATTTATTTATTTTTTTATTTATATATTTATATATATATATATAATATATAATATATAGTATATATTTATGATATATAATATATATATTATAGTTATTCATTTATTTATTTATTTATTATATATAGTGTATAGTATATATATATAGATATATATATAATATATATATATATATATAAACATATGTATTATGATATTATATATTTCCTATAATCATTTATAAATACATATATAGATATATATAATATATATATATATATTTATATATATACATTGATATATAATATATATAATATATAATATATATAATATGTACAATATATATATATATATAGATATATATATATATATATATATATTATATATGTATATGTATAGATATATATATATATATATATATATATATTATATAAAAATATATATATATATATATATATGTATATATAGTACATTTAAATGGATATATATATATATAATATATATATATATATTCTATATATTATTATATATATATAGAGATATATATATACATATACATATATATCTATAGTAATATATATATATAATATATAATATAAATAACAATATAGATATTATATAATATAGATATAATTTATATATTGTATATGTATATGTATAGATTTATCCATATATATATATATGGAATTATATATATATATATATATATATATATAATATACATATACATACATATATATATATATAATATATATAATATAGATAATATATAATATATATAGACTTATACAGATACATATATATATATATTTATATGATATAAATAAATAGATATAAAATCTATTTTATATGTATATATATACATAATACTTATAATAGATAATATAATATATATATATATATATATATATATATAGAATATATATATAATATATATATTACACACACACACACACATACACACAAGCACACACACACGCACACACACAGACACACACACACACAGACACACACACATGCACACACGCGCGCACATACACACACAAAGCTGTACATAGCACCCTTCTAAATATCAAAAACTTATTTATTTTGGTTTTGGACACAAAAGCTTTGAAACTGCATTGAACATATGTGCATTTGCTTTTGGATTTGTTTTTCAAAAGCAGAGCAAAATCTAATTTCACCCTATTTGGATTACACATTTGATGATGCTGAAAACCCCAATAACCGTTTGGAAAGACAATATCAGATGAGAATGTAAAAAAAGGAATGTCAACACGGGCCAATATGCATCGGATTTTTTTCTGTTTGCATCAATCATTACATTCAAATATTTTCTCTTTTCATTAGGAACTTAATAAATCGTCTCCCTCATAGAAAATAAACTGAAGTAAAACTACAGGACTGCTTTTTTTCCAAATCTAATATAAAAAATTCATCATTCTTATATTTTATACACACACACACACACACCACACCCCACACACAAACACATAAAATATATTATTTTAAATATAATATATATATAAGATATATAATATATATATATATTAATATATAAATATTTATTTTATATATATTTTAATATATATATTAAAATTTATTATATAAATAAATTTTTATATATATTATAAAAAAATAAAAATAATTTATATTAATATATAATATATATATATAAATTTATATATAAATAATATATATTTTTTATAATATATATATATATATAAAATATAATATATTTCATACATACAAAATATAAATTAAAGAATAATATAAAATTTTTAAAAACAAAATTTTAAAAATATAATATATATAAAATTATAAAAATATATATATATATATTAAAAAAATATTATATAATATAAAATAGATATATATATAAAATATATATATATAAAATATATATTTATAAAATATATAAAAATATTTTTTAATTTATATTTTTTATTTTTATTTTTATATATTTTAAAATAAATTTTTGCATAAAATATAAAAATATATATAATAAAAATAAAAATAAATATATAAAATAAAATTTTAAATACATATATAAAATATATATATATATTTTATATATAATATAATTTTATATATATAAAAATTAAAAATACATATATTTATTAAAAAATTTTAAAATAAATTTTATAATATAAATTTATATTATATAAAAATATACCTATTTTATGGATTTATGTAATATAATTTTATATATATAATTAATATATATATTTTATATATATATAATATATACTAAAATATATGGGGTGTGTGTGTGTGGACATATGTATTGTAAAATATATTAAAAATATTTATATATATAAATAAATATATATTTTATATATTATATATATAATATATTTTAGGGGTGTGTGTGTGTGGTGTGTGGGCATATGTTATGTAAAATTATATTATATTTTAAAATATATATTATATATATATAATATAAATATATATAATTTTATAACTAAATATAAAATAACTATATAATTTTTAAATATTTATATTATATATATTATAAATATTTATATATATAATAATTTTAACTAAAATAATTTTATTAAAATATATAAATATTTTAATTTTAAAATTTATATACCTATTTATAATATTTATTATATAAAAAATATAAAATATTCATAATAGTATAATTTTTTAAAAAATAATATTATAAATATTTTAGGGAAAGTTTTTATGTTTTGTATGTTTGTAATATATATATATAATATTATATTTATTTAATATATATATAATATATTAAAATTATATAAATTTTATATTATATATATAAATTTTTTTTTAAATTATATATATATATATATATATATTGTTGCAATACTTATGAAAAAACAAATATTAAAATTCAAATCTCTGAAATGAAAAAAAATTAAAAGGGTTTTAAAAAAAATATTTAAGCAAATTTTACACATTTGAACTTATTCAAAAAATGTATCCTTTAAAAAGCTTTGTTTTAAAAAAGTTTGAACTAGATTTTCAGGTTTGGTTTTTTCTGAATTCTATATCCCGTGATTTTTTTTCTATCTAAAACATAAAGAAATTTTTGGTGTTTTGTCATGGTTTTTTATTACCATTTTAAAATACGCTTACAAGGCACGATGCTCTGTATTGTTGTTTTGGAACAAATAGCGTTCGTATAGCAAGGTGAGGCGGATCATAATTTGAAAAGGTCATATATATATGCCGGGATAGCGTCGATTTACAATTAGATTGAAAGCACACTCACACACACACACACATACACACACGTACACATACACACACACAAGAAAGAGAGAGAGAGAGAGAGAGAGAGAGAGAGAGAGAGAGAGAGAGAGAGAGAGAGAATACTATTTCCAAGTGGACATATAGGGACAGGACCAGAGTGGAACATGCGGACTGTTTCCGGTTCTACTGTCACCCTGAAGTTGAACCCCAACGACCTAATACACGATTAAGTGACTCTATACTTCCGTGGTAATGGGGGACCTTAATACTTCCACTGATGAGACTTGGCCTAACTTTTTGTATAACAAGTCGTCCAGGAAAGTCGTTGAGCTCTGCTTTGAAAAAGGCCGAAGATTTCGTGTTGCGTCTCCTGTGAACATACCTCAGTTCAAGGTCATTA
>NW_028235959.1:0-6099 GCF_977035675.1 Penaeus japonicus | reverse complement strand
TCTGACTGTATTTTGCCTCTGACTCTGTATTTGCCTCTGACTCTGTCTCTATCTGTCTGCCGTTCTCTGTCTGTCTGTCTATTTGCCTATTTCTCTCTCTCCTTCCCCCTTCCCTATTTCTTACTTCATTTCTATTTTTTATCTTTTTCCTCTCTTCATTCTCTTCTCCCATTGCCTCTCCTTTTTCTTAGTATGTACTCCGTAATATACTCCTAAGTAAACGAACAGTTATTTACACCCATTTCCATTAAACTTTTCAATGTCAGTTTTCATCACAAATAACTTATCAAAGTTAATCACATTGAACTTAATACATTAAACATTCCCATGGTACCAAGGATAATAAATTATATTTCATATGCAATTTAGCATCCTCCTTAAATGAAAACAAATAACAATTTTATAGCTGACGAAATACATGTGAAATAAAGGCATCAAACTGTTTTTATAACCTGAATAAGTTATATATTATCTCATCTATCACGTAAAAATTCCAGATCAACAGAAGATTCTGCGGTACATGGACCGTACTATTAATCCGACGCCCAATCCACTTACACAAAAATCTAACTTGTGTTTTTTTTTTTCTTCGGTATGAAAGGATTCATCTGAAACTGAAAACAAAACAAGTGAGAGAACAACTAAATATAAACGAACCGATGATGGAAAACGATCCCATAGCCCTTCGTGGTCATCGTTCACTGCCATCTAGCGTCGAGAGGAGAGTTTACTGTGTAAATATCATTAAAATTCCGTGTTGTTTCGCCAATAACCCGGTCTACATGGCCATGAAAGAGGGGGGCTTTTATCCCCAATTAATGACATTCTAATGATTCTAATGCTTTTCATTAAAAGGAGAATTTTGTCTATTAATTTTATACACGATAATGTCTCTGCAATTTTATGATGTAATAGATGTATAAATACCGCATAATAGCCTCGACAAATGCATGTATGGGCCACTAATTTGCATTTGTTGTTATTTTTTGGCGGCTGATATCACATATTAATGATCATCCTTCGTTTTACATGACCATACGCATGGCCATCAGATAGCTCATGATTGGGACATCAACAGAAATACCGAGCATACATATTCGACAAGCAAAAGCGCCCACCCAAAAAATAGGAATGTTGTAAACAACTTTCTTTTCGTGAAAACAATTGAAACGCATATGAATATGGCCTGCATGCGTAGCACACGCACACGCAGAAGATATATAGATTTGCGTATTATAAATAAATATAATAGATGTAGATAGATTGTAGATTGATAGTTATATTTCTTACCTATTCAACTCACCTGATAGTTGTTCCTCCAGCCAACGAAGTGGTGAAAGGAGAGATAAGGAGGAATGAGAGAGAGAGAGAGAGAGAGGAGAGAGGAGAGGAGATGGTAGAAAGAGAGAGAGAGATGAGAGAGATGAGAGAGAGGAGAGACGGATGAGAGGCGAGAGAGAAAATCAGAGAGAATCAGAGTAAGCGAGTTAAAGAAAAATAAAGAAAAAAAAATCCCAACAATAGACAAACAGAGGACAAAGAATGAAAAAGTATAAATACATATATTATCTCCTCCCTTCCACTCTTACGCAGCCTTATTCTAAACTTTTAAGAGCCATTAGAGCCATCAGAGCCTAAGCGCTGTTCTAAGGCCGCATCACAGCACTGCGGTAAACCATTCCTATTGATTTCCTAATCCACTGACCGGCCATCGCTGTTCAAACTGTTACGAACCCTATTTTTTAGATAGATTCGTTTTTTCTTTTCGTTCTTTCTCTCTTTCTTTCTTTTTTTGACAATAGATTTTTTTCGATGCATGCAAAGAGCGAGAGATGAAGGGGGGGGGGGGAGTTTTTTTGGTATTGTATTTTTTTTTCTCTATTCTTTTTTGGGGGATGGGTTGTACCTATCATTCTATATAAATAGATGAATCAGAGGGATTTAATTATTTTTTTCTATCTATCTATCTTCTTTTAACAAAACATTTATGACACTAAATTATAATAATGCGAGGTGATGTTACAATCCACATGCACACACGCCCATAAAACGTACTGACGACTTCAAACCACATACCAAGGTCAGTAATTTACATACCTTGACATATATAATCACACACAGACATACACACGTGTTTATATTCATAAATAATTTCGCTAATACACACATACGAACACGCCAATAAATATACGTACACAAACAAACACAAACACAGAGACATACAGGAGAGACACACAAGCAACCACTCAAACTCATTCTAAATTGCGTAAACCTTGCAACCAAACTCATCCCAACCTCACAACCAAACTCATTCCAACTTGCGTAATCATTGCAATCAAACTCATTCCAACTTGCGTAAACCTAGCAACCAAACTCATCCCAACCTCACAACCAAACTCATTCCAACTTGCGTAATCATTGCAACCAAACTCATTCCAACTTGCGTAAACCTAGCAACCAAACTCATCCCAACCTCACAACCAAACTCATTCCAACTTGCGTAATCATTGCAACCAAACTCATTCCAACTTGCGTAAACCTAGCAACCAAACTCATTCCAACTTGCGTAAACTTTGCAACCAAACCCATTCCAACCTCGCAACCAAACTCATTCCAACTTGCGTAAACCTAGCAAGCAAACTTATTCCAACTTTTCAACCAAACTCATTCCAACTTGCGTAAAATTTGCAACCAAAGTCATTTCAACATCGCAACCAAACTCATTCCAACATGCGTCAACTTCACAACCAAACGAACACACACAAAAACCAACCACACTCACAGGACAAAATAGCCAGAGATTTACCGACAGCGGCGATATTCAAAGCAAATAAACAAAGGTTGCAAATGAATATAATTCGTTGAATCCAGCACACACAACCACACCACTAAGTCACATGCACGCAGGTATTTCAATGGCGGGGGAGGAAGAGGAGGGGGGGGAGAGGATGGGGAGGGGGATGGAAGAGGGAGCGGGAAGGGGGAGGAGGAGGGGGAGTGTGAGAGGGAAGGGGGAGGGAGAGGGGGAAGAGGAGGGGGAGGGTAAGGGGGAGGGAGAGGGGGAGAGGGAAAGGGGGAGGGGGAAGAGGGGGGAAGGGGGAGGGAAGAGGGTGGGGGGAGGGGGGGGGGAGGGGAGAGGGGAGGGACGTGCGCTTAGTAGATAACTGCTGGTCTTTTGTCTCTCATTGTACGTGTCTCTCTGTCTGTCTGTCTGACTGCCTATCTCTCTGTTTCTATTTATCTCTTTCTCTTTCTCCTACTGCCTGTCTATTTTCTCCCTCTTCCGTTTCCTCTTCCTGCCTATTTCTCTCTGTCTCTCTCTGTAACAATAATAGTAATATTAATACCCATGATAATAATAATAATAATAATAACAACAATGAAAATAAAAATAACAATATCACCGAAAATAACAATATGAATAATGATGGTAATGATAACAAAAAATAATAGTAACAATAATAATTATGATGATAACAAGAATAACAAAAGTACACTTGCAACAATAATGAAAATAATGATGATAATGACGAGGATCATGATCATGATCATGATAACCCCCATCATCATTATAATAATAATGATGATAACGATTACAACAATAATCATGATGATAGTGATAATAATAATTATAATAATATTGATAATAACAACAATAATAATTATAATAACAATGATAATAATAGTAATAGTAATAATAACAATGATAAGGATAACGATAATAATGATAACGATAACAATTATGATAATAAAAATGACGATAATGAGAATAATGATGATAATAATAATAATAGTTATAATAATAATAGCAATAACAATAGTAATGATAATAACAACAACAATAATAATAATGGCAATAATAAAAATAATGGTAATGATAATAATTATCGTCCTTATTATCAATTCTAATACTAATACTAACGATAATAGCAATAAAACCGCTAATAAAATGATAATGATATTTATGATAAAAATCAAAATAATTATAACAAAAATAATGATAATAACTACGTTAAAATTAAAATAACAATAAAAATAAAAATGATAATAATAATAATAATAACAATAATACTAATAATAATAAATATGACAATAATAGTAATAATAGTAACAATGATAATGATGATAATAATAATGTTAACAGCAAGAATAAATTCAATAACCATAAACAAAGAGTAAATAACCGAGCCACAGAGAACTCTCTACCGATCTGTGTTACTCTAAGCAAAGCAAAAATATATATACAAAATATTTCATTCAAGATGAATCCGAATATGAGTGAAAAATTGTCGTGAGTTTGCGTCACGCTATCGACTCACCAACTGGTCCTTAATTCCACGAAGCCAGTAATAAAATATGGATAAAAACAGATGACTAACGCGTAGATGGACCGTTTTCATTGACTCTGTTTTTGTGTATTTTTTTTATTTTATTTCCCTCTTTATACTCTCTGTGGTTAGAATAATATATTAAGATATATCTAAAGTATAAGGTATGTAATAATCTAACAGGCGTATTTATATACACATAAATTATGTCCAAAAATAACCCAATAGCGTGTATCTATATTCAGGGTCCTTGAAGTGTTAGCGACTGTTTTATATCCATTCTCTTTATCTAAATATATATCCAAAGGGGAGATCCCCTAAAGTATTTGATTAGAAACAAAATTATCACAACTATCTAAATTTTTGACAAAAGAGAAATCACACAAAAAAAAATGCATTTTCATTCTTTTTGTTTTTGAAATGTTTTTTGGACAAACAAAAAATTTACAAGGCTAATGTTCAAGGGAAAATTCTAAAAAAAAAAAAAAAACAAAATAATGCGTATTTCTTCGGGGACCTAAAAGTGTTATTTCCCTCCAACCCCTTTTTTAAGGTTATCTTTTAGACCACGGGGGGAGATTCCCAGAATTAGCTTCGGCGATTTGAGGTTGTTGGGAAAAAAAGGGGGGTTTTGGCCCTTTTTGGGGTCAAGGGGGGGGGGGGGGGGGGGGGGGGGGTGGGGATTAGAAGGAAGGAAGAAGAGGGAAAGAGGTGGGGGGTTTAGAGGGGAAAAGACGATGGGGGAAATGAGGGAAGGGGGGAAGGGGGAGAGAGAAAAGGGGGAAAGGGGAAAATGGCGGGGGGAGGGTTTTGGAGAGAGAAGGAGGGAGGGAGAGTGGGGGAAGAGAAAAGGGGAAGGGTGTTTGGGAAGGGGGGGAAAGGAGGGGGGAAAAGAATAGGGTGGGGAAGAGGTGGGGGGGAAGTAGTAAACCGGCAAAGGGTCAATTAATCGTGCTGTTTCGGCTCTGACGAATTGATTAAAAAACGGGAAGAGATTTCCCAATATAAATTTTAGTTTTTTTTGGGAACTTGCCTCCCCACGCACCCCCCAAAGTAGAAAAAATCTTTTTAAAACAATCCCCATCTTGGAAAAGTTTTCTTTACCCTTTCCCAAAAACCAGAGAAAAAAAAACCCCCCCAAAATATAAAAAAGCGAAAAATCCCCAAAATAATTCCTCCCCAAAAAAACCACACACAAACCCCCACACCAACACACACAAACACAAACCAAACACCTTTTGTTACCCAAACTTTGGAGTGGGAGTAATTTTTAACCCGCAAAAACCCTTGACCTGGGTGATTTGACCTTAAATCACCAAAATTGTTGGGGATTTGGTTTCCCTCTTTTTCCGGGTTTTGGGAGTGTGAATAGTAATATTGTATGTATAATGGTTTTTCTTTGGGGAGAAATTGAACGGAGTGTTCTTGTTGTAAAAAAACACCCCTTTTTTTATTTTTAATTTTAAGGGAGATTCCCTTTAACATTTTTTTATTTTTCTTAAAAATCACCCCGTTTTTTGGGGTTTTGGGAAAAAAATAAAATGATAAAAAAAAAAAATAAATGAAAAAATGTAATGAAATCTATTAAATGAGTGTACATAAGGACTTGCTAAATGAAAAGAAATTATTTTCAAGTCCTTTTCATAAAAGTATGAAGATTTAAAAGCAAAAACCTTGAAAACAATATAAGTATCGATCATATAAACCTTTAAATAATTTTTCACATAAAAATAAAGTATTAGTGGAAAATTTATAGGTGAAAGATAAGAAA
>NW_028235958.1:10000-17500 GCF_977035675.1 Penaeus japonicus | reverse complement strand
AGACAAAACCTACATATCTAGAGGACATGGCAAATATCAACAATTATTCAATGATAGCTCTTACAGAAACTCATCTGAAGGAAGACATAAAAAATTAAGAAATTAAAATTAATAACTATGAGCTAATAAGGAAAGATAGAAGTAAGAGAAGCAGAGGAGGAGTAGCTCTTTATATCAGGAAAGAATTAGCAACTATAATGGATACTGTAATAGAATACTCTAATAATACAGTAGAAATACTAGGGGTATTGACAAAAGATACAAAAGAGCTACACATCATTTTATACAGACCTCCTGGAACAACAGAAACATCTTTCAATGAATCACTAGGCATTATTAGTAATTACACTGTCAATACAAGGGAAATTGAAGCTATTATTATACTTGGCGATTTTAATTTCCCATTTATCGATTGGGAAACATAGAAAATAAAGATTAGAGCAAATGCCACTAAAGATGAAAAACAACAAGCGAGAATGCTTTTAGATTTTGAAGAAAATTTTTACCTTAACCAAATCATCAATATTCCAACAAGGGAAGAAAATATACTAGACCTTGTTTTCATTGGTATAGGGGAAGATGTACACAACATATCATCAACTTATAAAGCCCAATCGGACCACAAAATAATTGAAATCACAGTGAACAAGTTAAATAATCAGAAAAGTAGTAAAAAAAAAAAAAAAAAAAAAAAAAAAAACAGATAGCCGAAGCAGAAAGAGTCTCAGATCATTCAACTTTAGCCATAATCAAATAGATTGGAAAAAAAATTAAATGCAGCACTAGAAAAGTCACTGAAAGATATTGACGTCCTCTTAACACCAAATGATATACTAGAGAAGCTTTATAATGCATTTAAAGATGTTTGTAGAATGTTTGTGCCCCCCAAAACAACAGAAACAAGAATATTATACCAAGAGATCGAAGGATCATGTTAAGAAACAAAAAACAAAAACAAAAAATAGGTTAACAAACTGAAAAAAAACCAACAGATCAGATCAAGAGAGAAAGGATCAAAGCAGAGATAAGGCTATTGGAAGATAAATTAAAACTGTCTATAAGTAACCAAAAAGCAGCCGAAGAAAAAAGAGTTGTGGAAGCTATAAAACAGAATGCAAAATATTTTTTTTCTTATGCAAACAACAGGTTAAAGAGGAGAACAGAAATTGGGCCTCTTGAGAATAATGGTGCATTGGTAACTGATTCAAAGGAAATGGCTGAATTACTCAAATTGCAATATGAAGAAGTCTATAGTGTCCCAAGAATAGAAAAAATAACATCAGACCCACAACAACATTTTAGTATTATTAGTAACGAAGATGAATGTCTCACTGACTTCATATTCAATGAAAAAGATATTCTTGAAGCAGTAAATGAAATATCAACAAACTCAGCAATCTTTTTAAAAAACTGCAAATAAACCATAGCAAAGCCACTGGTAACTTTTTGGACATGGGGATTATCCCCAGCTTACTGAAAGAGGGTACTATAATTCCAATATATAAAGGTGGAAACAAAGGTCAGGCCAAAAATTATAGACCAGTAGCACTAACATCTCATATAATAAAAATATTTAAAAAGGTAGTGAGGAAAAAATTGTTCAGTTTTTAGAAAAAGAAAACAAGATAAACCCTGGGCAACATGGATTCAGAAGTGGTAGATCTTGTTTATCACAGATCCTGACACACTTCGAGCACATATTAAGGGACCTAACTGAAAATAGAGAAGTTGATGTAATATATCTAGACTTTGCAAAAGCTTTCGACAAAGTAGATCATGGCATTCTGCTGCATAAGATTAAAGACCTTGGAATCGGCGGGAAAGTTGGAAGATGGATTTACAACTTCCTAATAAATCGTAAACAAAAAGTACAAATTAATGGGCTTTACTCGAATGAAACGATTATTATGAGTGGGGTGCCACAAGGGTCCGTTCTTGGGCCCTTGTTATTCCTTATTATGATTGGTGACATTGATAATGGTGTGAAACACTCAAGAGTAACATCATTTGCAGATGATACAAGAATAAGTACACCCTTAGATATACAAGATAATGAAAACAAACTTAACGAGGATCTACATACCATCTGTAAGTGGGCATATGATAATAATATGAAATTCAATGCAGATAAATTTGAAATTATAAGATATAGTCCAACTGGAAATTTAAGAGCAAGATCATATTTTGTTGAAGATTGAGGAGAAAAAAAGTAGTAAAAGATCTAGGACTCTATATGAGTAATGACATGAGTTTTAGTCACCATATAGAGCAGATTGTCAACAAAGGAAAAGTTGTGAGTGGATGGGTAATGAGGACTTTTAACACAAGAGACCCAGAACACCTTTTACCACTATGGAAAACATTAGTGACCACAAGATTAGAATACCAGTGCCAAGTATGGAGCCCAAATCTTATAAAAGATATAATGTTGATAGAACAAGTCCAAAGAATCTTTACACGTAAGTTAGATAATACGATGGGTCTAAACTATTGGGAAAGACTAAAAAAACTAAGACTGTACTCACTACAAAGGCGGAGAGAAAGATACGGCATAAGATATGTGTGGAAAATTATTGAAAACTTAACACCAAATCCAAGACCTGTTGAAGGAGGGGGAATTCAGGTAAGACATTCCCCCAGGCAGGGAAGAACATGCTATCGCACTGGGATAAGTGCACAAACATGCCTGTTAAGAAAAATGCAAAAACAAAGTTTCCTAATAAACGGACCTAAATTGTTTAATAGCACACCAAAGAA
Organism: Penaeus japonicus; assembly: GCF_977035675.1. NCBI lineage: Eukaryota > Metazoa > Arthropoda > Malacostraca > Decapoda > Penaeidae > Penaeus > Penaeus japonicus. The sequence continues at coordinate 14,743 of NW_028235958.1, read as the reverse complement.
TATAAGAAACTTAAATCAGTATAGTGTAGAAGTGTTTAAAAGAAAACTAGATAAATGGCTACATTCAGTACCAGATGAACCACCAACATGTGGTAGTGAAAGAACGAGGGCTGAATCAAATTCCATCCCTCATCAAATTCAGTTGCTTACAACTGACAAAAAACGGGCGGTCCCCCAGGATGGCCCTGGTATGAGCTAATAACAAGGTTCAAGCTGTAACTACCATCAAGTAAGTAACCATACACACACACACACACACACACACACACACACACACACACACACACATATATATATATATATATATATATATATATATATATATATATATATATATATATCTGTGTGTGTGTATGTATATATGTATATATATATACATATATATATATATATATATATATATATATATATATATATATATGTATATATATATTTATATATATTTATATGTAGATAGATAGGTCGCTAGATGTACATGTAGATGTACATATATATATATATGTATATATATATATATATATATATATATATATATATATATATATATATATATACTTACATACATATATGTATATGTATATATATATATATATATATATATATATATATATATATATATATACATATACATATATATATGTGTGTGTGTGTATATATACAAGGATAAGGATAAGCCAGATTTGCGAAGCAGATGTTATGCTAGGCTCGTATGTACCGAGGCGAGCCCGCCTGTGTCAGCGTGTGCTGACTCGTGAGAGAATATGCCAACGAGTGTATATATATATATATATATATATATATATATATATATATATATATATATATATATATATATATATTATACATGCATCCATGTATTAATTATATATTAATATATATATAATACCTCGCGCTCGCTCGCATAATATATAATTGACATATTTAGATATGTTATATATATATATATATATATATATATTTTATAACTATATTATATATATATTTTTAGATATATATTTCGATATATATATATATATATATATATATATATATACATGATACAATACTCATAATGTATAAACCTATATATATATATATATATATATATCAAAAATTTATATATATATATATTTTATACATATATATATGTATGTATGTATGTATGTATATATGTACACACACACACACACACAAGAGCACCACACACACACACCACCACACACCACACCACAATGATAGATAGATAGATAGAAGAGAGAGAGAGAGAGAGGAGAGAACAGACCGAGAGACAGCGAAGGAGAGATTAGAGATTTAGATTAAGAGAGAGAGAGAGGGGAAGAGCAAAAAAGAGAGGAAGGAAGAGGAAAAAGAGAGGAAGAGAGAGCAGTTGGCCTTGCTTTGATTTGATGTTTTGTTTTTTGATTGATTTAAAATTATATACAAATATCGAAGTAGATAGGACACCATAGACTCTGGGAATTGATTTATAGATGATAAAAATTTGATAGATCGAATATATTTTAAAGATATAGATAAAAAAGGATAGATTGTATGATGTTTGTCATGAATATTATTTAGTATTGAAATTTTTTTTCTAATTGCTAGACACAGGAATAAAGATTACAAACGAAATAATAGACAGATAGAAAGATTAAAAAAGAGATAGATTAGATATATATACAGAGAAAGGAAAAGGATGGCATATGGCCACTCAATTCGCGAAAATAAAAGGCAAAGGGTTATTAATTGGCTACAACTCGCGACAAACTTGAACACCGTCAGCTCCCGCGATAGTACAATGACGTAATGAGTGCGACTGGCAACTGTAGACATTCAAAGACAAGAACGGTTCTGGATTGTAGCCTAGAGATGATAAACAGGGGAGGTGAGGGGGGTGGGGGTGTTGTGGGGGTTGTGTGGGTGGTGGGGTGGGTGGTTGTGTGTGTTGTTGTGTTGTTGTGGGTGTGTTGTTGTTCTGGGGGTGTTGGTGTGTTGTGTGGTTGGTTTGTTGTGTTTAGTGCTGGGTTGTTTGTTTATTTGGGTGGGGTGTTTGTTTTTTTGTGTTGGAGGGGGGGTGGTGGGGGGGGGGGGGGGGGGGGGGGGGGGGGGGGGGGGGGGGGGGGGGGGGGGGGGGGGGAGGGGGGGGGGTGGGGAGGGTGGGGTGGTTTTGTTGTCTGTTTGGTGAGTCGTAGTAGGGTGGAGGTTGTTAGTGGGGGGAGGGAGTGTTCGTGGGGATGGGGTGGGAGAGGAGTGGTGTCTGGTGTGTTGGGGTGTGGTGGGGGGTAAGGTTGGTTGTTGGTGTGTGGTTGGGGTGGGTGTGGTGGATGGTGTTGGTGGTGGTGGGTGGTGGTGTTGTGGTGTGTGGTTTTGTGTGGTGTGGTGGGTAGGCCAGTGTGAGGGGTGGGGGATGGGAGGTGGGAAGGTTGGGTTGTAGTGGGTTGAGTGGGTGTGGTGTGGATGTGGTGGGTTGGAGGTGGTTGTGGAGTGGCAGTAGGTGTGTGTGGTGTTGTTGGGTTGGTTTTGGGTGGGTGTGGGTTGTGTTGGTGTGGAGGGGGTGTCTAAGTTTGGGTGTTTGTAGTGTGGTAGTGAGGGGTAGGGGTGGGGAGAGCCTTGAGGTGGAAAACAGTTGGTAAGGAAATGAAAGAGAGGAAAGCAGCGCGGGGTGGATAGGGGGGGGGGGGTGTAGGGTGTGGAGAGTGTAATGGGAGGAGGGAGGTGGGTAGTGGTCTGGGTTGGAGTGGGTTCGTGGTTGTAGGGGAGATGGGGTGTGTTGTTGGATGTGTGGATTGTACGTCGCGCTGCGCGGGGAGTGTTGGAGGATGTGGGCTTGGATGGAGGGTGGTGGTTTGTGGCGGGAGGGTAGGAGGGAGGTGTGCTGTGGGTTGGTGGTTGGATGGGTGATTGTGGTGGATAGGGGTGGTTTGGTGGTAAGGTGGGAGGGGTTGGGGATGGAGGGGAGGTGAGGGTGGGTGGTGAGGGTTTTGGTATGTGAGTGGTTTTGGTGTGGTGAGGGTGGTGGTTGAGAGAGTATGAGGAGGAGGATGAGAGGAAGGCGCGGATGGTTAATAAATTATTAGGAGGAAGTGCAGAGGATAGAGGATAAGGATATAAAGAGAGAGATTAAACACCACTAAGCGAGATGACGCGAGAGAGGAGACTAGAGAGAGGAAGAGGAGACGGAGAAGGAGAGACAGAGTGAGTGATATAAAGAGTGAGGGGAGGAGAGATGGGGGAGAGATAAGGGATGAGAGAAGGAGAAGACAAGAGATAGACAGAGAGATCAGGAGAGAAATGAATGACGCGCTAGAGGCGAAGAAATAAATAGATTAGAGATGAAAAATAATAAATTAATAAAGAGACGAGAGAGGATATAGTGAAAATGAGTAGAAGAGTCGCTCGAGAGAGAGAGAGAGTAGAGGGAGACAGGAGAGATGAAGAAGGGGGAGAGAAGAATAATAAGAGGAGAGAGAGAAGGAGAGACAGAGAGAGTGAAATAAAGAGCATAGAGAGAGAGACATGAGCCGCATGCATAGAGAGAAGGAGCCGAGAGAGGGGGGGGGGAGGGGGGGCGGTGATAGTGTTGAGACAGAAGAAAAGAAAAGAAAATTGTTGTGTTTTTTGTGGTGGTTTGTTGTGTGTTTTTTTTGGTATTGTGTGTGGGGTTTTTTTTGTGTGATGGTATGATTGTTTGTGTGTTGTGTTGGTTGTTGTGGGTGTGGGGGGTTTGGTTTTGTGGGTTTTGGGTTTGGGTGGGGTGGGGGAGGTTTTTTGGGGTGGTGGGGGGTGGTTTGGGGTGTTTTGGTGGTGGGGGAGGGGTGTGTTGGTTGGGGTTTTTTATTTTTGGAGTGTTGTGGTTGTTTGGTGTGTCTGGTGTTTGTTTGTGTGGGTTGGTTTGGTGTGGGGGGTTGGGGATAGAGTGTGGGGAGGGGAGTGTGGAAAGAAAGGGGGTGGCGTGGGGTGGTGAGTTGTAGTCAGATGTGTTGTGGAATGATGTGTTGGGGGCAGGTGGATAAGGAGTAGCGAGGGGAGGGAGGGAAGATGAGGAGGAGGGGAAGGTGGAGGAAGAGGGGGATGTGAGAGAGGTGGATTTGAGGATGGAGGAGAGGAAGTGGGAGAGGGGAGGGATATGGGGAGAGATAGGGATGAGGGTTTGGAGAGATAGAGTGACGGATTGGGGCTCTATAGAGGGAGGGGATGAAGTGGTGAGGAGGAGTGCGGGTGGGGCTTAGAGGGATAGAAGAAGAGAGACCAGAGAAATGGAAAATAATAATGAGATAGAGAGAACAGAGAGAGGAGTGATGAGGGAGGAGGGAAGAGATGGGGAGTGGAGGAGAGATAGAGACAGTGAAAGAGGATTTTCAGGTGAAGGTTGAGGAGAGAGGGTGGAGAGAGCTGAAATCTAAAGCAGAGCGCACGGGGGGGAGGCAGAGATAGGCAGAACCAAAGAAAAAAACGAAAGAGGGGACTGTCCCCTGAACCAAAAGAAAAAGAAAAAAAAAAAAGAAAATGGGAAGTACCACTACCAACAAAAAACCGCCCACAACCAACACAATCAACAAAACAAAAAAATCCCATTAGCCAAAAAAGCACGCAATATTCAATTGAGGAAATAAGAGGGAGAGATGATGAGAGAGAGAGAGAGAGAATGAGGAAGAGGAGAGTCGCTCGTCCGCACGCTCTCGAGAGAGAGGAAAGAGAGATTGAGGAGAAAGAAAGGGAGAGATGTAGGAAAGAGAGAGTGACCAGAGGAAGAGTTAGAGGACA
>NW_028235958.1:0-5000 GCF_977035675.1 Penaeus japonicus | reverse complement strand
CAATGGATTACATATGATGTCTACTGTCCACTGGCCAGATATTGTAATTATAGTCTTTGGAAATCTTCTGTGGTGATGATATTGGGCCTAAAAACAGATAAGAATATTAGGGTAAATTAGGGGGAATACAACTATACTGATAATGATAAGTTGAAACATACTATTCAAATACAAGACTCATATCTGATTTCTTCGGGGCTATTCCCCAGTAACCTTCCTTCTATGGGTGCTATATTAAGTGTCGTTGAGAATTAACCAATGACTACGGCCATGACAGTTGTATGTTATCTGGCGATCACGGTTGCCTTTGTGCCTACAGTATTAAGGTAAAGGCAAGGAAACCTCGACCGAAAATATTCTAGTAAATAAGAGCTTAGAACTTTCCTTCTTCAATGGTAAATTGCCAGGGAGGTCAGATCCGTAAGCTCCATCTGGTAAAGCTATGTTGAGTTGTCATCAGTGTGCTGAGAGGGGTGGAGGCCAAGGCTGTTGCTTGAAGCTGTGCCACTCCTGATTTATTACAGTTGAGCAGTATATTTGAAATGCATTAAATCCATAAATTTAATGGTATCTAGTCTTTATAAACTGATCACAGACTTGGTAAGTAGCATGCTATTCACTAGGTCCTGCATATACATCCTTGCAAATGAAAACAAACAACTCTCTTGGCAACACCTGATTTTGTTAATATTACATGTTTATTTATATATTTGTTTATCTTCCCTTATGTGTGTCATCATTCTATCTGGAAAATAAATATTCTAAATTACCTATATTACAAACCTGCCCTGGTGGCAAGTGTTTTCTCTCTGTTTTTTCTCAGATACTCAGACAAGGGACAGTAGTATACATCATCCTCAGTGTAGTCTGTATGATATCTTCTCCTTGAAGAAGTGGTCTGTATTTCAGCCTACCTTTCTTAGTGTTCAATCCCACTTTCATTATGAAGGAAGAATCAGGGATCGATCTCTCAATTGATTCATCCTAATCTCTGAATAAGATGATGTGGCATATGCTGCCTATCTCTCTCTGTCTCTCTTTTGTATGCTCACTTGCTTGCACTCCTAGTGGATTGCTTAACATTTACTTAGATGAATCATGATTGTCACCTATATTGACAGCAATTTGAACTTCAGACATAGTTTTAAAGAATGTTTCTAATTTTTTCACCCCATTACATACAATTCATATATATTCTTTGTATCATCTATTCTGAATAGTGTATTTCCCAACTCAGGTAATTTTCCTCTGTAATAATCGTGGTAATATATTCTAGATACCCTCACCACCTTTTAAGGTAAGTCGGTTGATATATGATAGCCATTGTTCATACGAAGTAATTATAAATCAATAATAGAGGTGAAAGATTTTGTAAAATTATCTTAAACCTTTTTTTAATTTTATCTTTCTTTCTTTCTTTCCTGTCCTCAAATATAGAGTATGGCATAACATTTGGATAAAAAGAAAGTAGAAAAAACAAACAACTCAAAACGTTAAAGCAAATCCCATTTCTTGAATGTTTCGAAATCTTAGTCCTAATACTAGCTTATATCTTGATGATTTCCTGTTAGCCCTTTCCATTTAAACAAGGATTTTATATGATTACGCCAATTAGGACTGAAAGATGGACGAGGACCTAGTCAAAAAAAGACAGGAGGAAGTGGAACACCGAAACCTTCGTCCCCGGGAAGGGGGGACTCGCTCCTTCCACGAAGAGCAAAAAACAGAAGACTTTTTCAAGGTGCCCGGGGGATTGGACGTTCAATGCAAGCCCGTGTTCCATAGCAAGAGCCAAATGGAGGGTCAATCCACGAAGCCATCTTGAGGAAGCGAAGGTGGAAGAGTGAGGAAGAGAGTAAAGATCAAGACGAGTGGCACCTGTCCACAGAAAAAGATTTCATCGAAATCCCTATAGGTCCAACAGCAATTAGTAGAGAAATCTGTCCAGTCCCGTATAAGGTTTTGTTGTTTGCCCGTAGGAGTAGAGTCTAGTGCATAGATGATTATGTCTTTATAGCCTTTATAGCCTATGATAATTGAAGTGTACTGAGTTGATAATTGTAACAGAATCTTTGATATTAATGCAAATTTATTTCTATTTATTCAAGCCTTTTTTGGTACGCTAAACTTTGATTCATTACCCCCCCCCCCCCCCCCAAGGAGATAGTTAATTGTCTAAGATTGTACTTTTCAAAATGTAAAAAAAAAAAGTATAATTCTAAAGATCAGTGAAGTAAAGAATTCTTAACCCATAATGGACTGATTCTTTTTCATAGGACTCGCTATATGGTTGAACCATATGTATTATGTGTTAGTACACTTCATTAAGTGATAAATCATTACAGAGCTCATTGCATTAAATTGCATTTGAGTATTTTGAGAACTACAAGTATACATACACTAATATATCTCTGACAGGAACCCCAAATGGAGCGGTGTTATGTATTTAGTACCAGCCATTGGACTATAATTCTTTTGAAGTTCTTTCATACGGAACGGTACTATAGTGGAGACAGTAGCTCTCAACAAGCCCTTCTTCGTCATCGGTCGCCTTGCGCAGTGTGATATTACCATGGAGCATCCATCAGTATCTAGGTTAGGTTGATTGCTCTTGTAATCATTATTGTTGTTGCTGTTGATGTTAGTAGTATTTTTTTTTTTTATGATAATGCTAATAGAAGTAATAATGATTATCATAATGATAATGATCATGGTAATATTGATGATTATAATGATTATAATAATAATGATAATGATAATATGATGATACTGATAATGATGATGATTATGATGATAATGATAATATTAATAATAATAGTGTAATAGTAATAGTAAAAAAGGATAATAATGATAATGATGATGATGATAACAGTGATAATAACCGTGATAACGATATTAATACGCTTCTTCTACCTCTTTTTCTTATTCTTCATCTTATTATTATTATTATTATTATTTCTGTTGTTGCTATTAACCCTATGATGACGGTGCATCACACCCGTGTGACACTGCTAAATGCCTCATGACGGGGCGACACCAGTGTGATGTTCCTGATGCAATATTGCATAGGCCCGGCATAAGGGATTTCCACTTATTGCCCATTTATTTATTTATTTATTATTTCCCCTTATTGATTGTATTGCCCATGTTATTAGTATATTATCATTATAATGACAATGGAAATTATTTTTATAAATTTACACATTAATTTATCTATATCTTTTATTGCTGTTAAATTTTGATTCAGTGTGTTCATCCCATCGTTAAAACGCTATGTCAAATAAATCTCAAAAGTTAAAAAAAATGAGTTCAGTAAATTAGTTTTGTGTTCAAGTGTGGAGACATTATATGTATAGATATTATTGGAAGTTGAAAGTTATTATCCCCAGATGAATTAATAATTAAATATTATAACAGCTTATTAGATCAATAAAACCTATTGCATGATAGTGACATCTTTACAAACAATACTCAACATTCCTCTCATCCCATTTTTAGATTCCACTGTGTGATTCAGTACAGTAGAATAAAGCGAGGCCTTGTGTGAGGAAGCCTAGCCCGGGGTTTGTCATTTGGGGGGACGTCTACTTTATTTTAACGCCTACGCCTACAAAATCGAGCCTCGTGCAGCACTCCACGGCTCCTTCCACCAGTCGCCAACATACAAGGCACCAGATGAAGCCGCACACTTACTACAGGGGCTCAAAGTGGGGCCATGTGATCAAGGCTCGGAGGGAGGCAGGAAGAGGGAGCACAAGAATGGATGATGTTATTTTGCAGGTGTGTTGGGTGGGGTTGAGGGCGAGGTTGGGGGGTTGGGGGGTTGGGCTGGGGTTTAGGGAGCAGAGTTGGGGTTGAAGGGTGGGGGTGGGGTGGGGTAGAGTGGATTGGTGGGTGATCTTTACTGATTTTGGTGCGGTTGGTTTGGTTGTTTCGCTTTGAGAGTTTGGTTGTGTTTTTAATAGGTGTGGAATTGGGACTTGATATTATTTATTTATTTATTTATTTATTATTATCTTTTTTTAATGAATAGGCTTGAATTCATGTTAAAAGCCACATAATTATGCCCTTTCAGTTTTAGTTATCCTAATTACACAGCTATGGACGAGGGGGGCTGTGATGCCATACTTGGTATTTGTAGAAAAGTAAGTCATGTATGGTTAAAAACTTTATTTATTATGGATTCACAAACTCGCCAGATGAAGAGTTGTGAAAACACCGTCGGAAAATATTTTGTGTGCGCACCTTCTGGTAAAAAGATAGAAATAGTAATGTTAAGTTAAATAATGCGGAGTATGAGGGTAATTCATGCATTACTTCTCAATATTTCTATTCAGGGGAGGGGTATTAACCTCAAGTAAAATTCAATATATAATGGGCAGTAGGTTAGTATGAATGAGCTGTGATATAGAACTGTAGAGTAGAGTCTAAGTGGTGATGCATGGGTTGTTCGTGAATGAGAATGATGTTCAAACAAACCTCTTGTGATGAGTAGTATTTTCATTTCTAGAATTGTTTCACTAACTTTAAGTTAAAACTTACATCCATATTTATTTTGAAAAAGGCAGCAGTTGGGAATGGAATATTGAATTACATAGATGTTCATGGCCAGATCTTCGGTTATACACAATAGAAACATGAATTAAATGATTCAGAGATGGTATATATGGTAGCATCTTTTCTTTACAATGGTTTCGATTCACTGAAATGGAGTTTGATAGTGTGAAATATATTTTTGTTTTGAAATTATTTTTCTTGTCAGCTTTGTTTTACTCATTATTTCTACATTTCTCTATTATATCTTTTTTCTCTCTCTCTCTTCTCTCTCTCGTCTCTCTTCTCTATCTTCTCTCTCTCTCTCTCTCTTCTTTCTCCTCTCTTCTCTCTCTCTCTCTCTCTCTCTTTCTATCTATCTATCTATCTATCTATCTATCTATCTATCTATCTATCTGTCTATCTAATCATCTATTATCTATTAATTATCTATCTATCTATCTATC
>NW_028235957.1:0-5729 GCF_977035675.1 Penaeus japonicus | reverse complement strand
ACATCAAAACACACACACACACAAACAAAGACAACAATTCCATTACCTTTCTTAGTCATCCCAGAAACCTAATTAATAAAGTCAATCAATATCAAATTAGATCAGTTACTTCTGCTGATTAGAAGTAGATTTAGACGCAGATGATATGTGTCTTATTTGCGTCACTCGCGGGTGGGCGTCTGTCTGTCTACCTGTGAGGGAATCTCCTTTCTGAGGCGAGATTGCGTTCCATGGAAGTTCGATCCATGGAAGTTCGATTCATGGAAGTTCGATCCATGGAAGTTCGATTCATGGAAGTTCGATCCATGGAAGTTCGATCCATGGAAGTTCGATTCATGGAAGTTCGATCTATGGAAGTTCGATTCATGGAAGTTCGGTCTATGGAAGTTCGATCTATGGAAGTTCCATTGTGGGGAAAGGGTTATTTTCGGGTGTTTTCAAATTATTTTGGGTACATTTGTACGTGTTTTTGTAAAACGATATTTGTATATTAATAAATATGTATGTGCATATATGTGTATGTGTGTGTGTGTGTGTGTCATATTATATATATTATATCTATATTATATATATATATATATATATATTATATATATATATATATATATATATATAGTGTGTTGTGTGTGGTGGTATATATATACATCTATATATTATATATATATATAGATATATTATATATATATAATATATATATATATATAATATATATATTATACATACAATATATATATATATATATAATATATATATTTATATTATATTTATATGTATGTAAATATATATATATATATATATATATATATATATATATATTTTACATACATATATATATATATATATATATATATATATTTTATACTATATATATATGTAAATATATATATATATATATATATATATATATATATTATCTACATATATATATATGTATATTTTTGTACATATTTTATGTATAAATATATATTTATTATATATTTATTATATATATATATATCTATCTGTGTGTGTGTGTGTTTATGCATATTTTATTGTTGTTCTTGTAAAATATGTATCATAAACACCTTTATTTCAGCCACAGACAAGGGAAAAATGCTATTAAATAATTTACCATAAAAACTATTTAAAATGTATGTTGATTTTTCCAACCTTTGATATCATAAGATTGTAATTTTTTTTCTTCTTCTTTCAGAAAAATAAGGAGTTTATGCAAGACATGATATATAACTCTACCAGAAAAGAAAGTGAGTAATTTTGTCTTTGTAAATATTAAAATCATTTATATTGTATCTTTAGGCTACACGCACACACCCATATAGCGTGTGTGCGTGTGTGTGTGTGTGTGTGTGTGTGTGTGTGTGCATTATATTGTGTGCTCATGTACGCATTTGTTTACGTACATGTTTAGAAATTGATGAAGATATTCTAGATCAACTTTTTTATTTCTGCCTCCAGTGAGTATGCTAGAGATGTGGCCTACTTCCACTCAAGTGTTATGTGTGAGCCAAGTGCCACTTAGTCAAGGCTCTCCTCCTTACCTTTGCCTCTTGAGTGTTTCTTTGAGTGGCACTCTAACGTATATGTTTTTATTTACTTCATTAATCTAGCAAAGTATTGCCGATATGAGTGATACAAAAAAAAAAAAAAAAACGTATAAGATTGAATCACTTTGAGGATCTTATTTGCTTGTAGTACTGCGATGATTAAATACCATGCTGTGTACTTAGGACGCAAGTTTGTACTACTCTGTTTACTTTCGTACAATGTGTACCTATCCGAGGTCTTCCCAGGTAAAAGTCAAACTGTGGATTTAATGAATATCAAATCGCGCGCTGCGTCGCTTCGATCTAGGCTTTGGAGGCTGACCTTATTTATCTTGGGACTTCTTTTGTTTTTCCTTCGCCCTTCCTCTCCCTTTCCGCTCGCCCTGATTCCCTCTCTTCCTCCCGCAGACTCAGGGTCGGTGCTGGACGAGGGCCGCGCCCTGTGGCGGCGCGTGGGCTCGCGGCGCCGGCGGTCCGCCACGCCGCGCGAGCTGCCGAAGGAGCCGACGCCGCGCGAGGAGCAGCGCCGCGCGTCGGCCGTGTCGCCCACGCGCGCGGCGTCGTCCTCGCCCGTGCGCATTCCCGGCGGCCATCAGCCGCGCAGTAGCTCGGCGTCGGCGCCGCGGAGCTCGAACACGCTGCCGCGCAGCTTCAGCATCACGCGCGGCTCCGCGACGGGCGAGCCGCCGCCCGCCGCCATGGCCGCCTCGCCGGCCGCCGGGCCGTCGGGGGAGAGCGCCCACGCCAAGGCCAAGCGCGAGTCGCCCACCGCCTCGCGCGGCGGCGACTCCTCCTCCAGGAACTCCACGCCGCGGGGCACGCCCACCCGCTCCTCGCCCGTCTACGGAACGCCCGTGCGAGAGCCGCCGCCCGCGGTGCGCCGGCAGAGCCTGACGCGCGCCGCCAGCTTCGACAGCCCGAACGCCAGCCCGCGGCGCTCCAGCCTGCGCAGCGCCGTCCTGCGGCTGCGGTGCGAGTCGCAGGACACGGCGGAGGAGGACGAGGAGGAGGAGGAGGACGCGGCGGCGGCGCGGGCGGGCTACTCCAGGCGCCTCGAGCGGCCCCACGAGGACGACGACGGCGACGGCGACGACGACGGCGACGGCGAGGAGGAGTATGAGGACGACGAGGACGACGAGGACGCCAAGGGCCACCGCGTCATGAACGGCGACGGCGGCGGCAGGGGGGGCGGCGCCGCCAGGAGGAGGGGCAGCCGCAGGGCGAGCAGGACCAAGGTCGAGCAGCAGCGGTCGCAGGAGCTCGACTCGCCCAGCACGGCCGCCGTCCCCATCGTCGAGGTAAGTGGACCCTCTCGCGCGCTCTCTCGCTCTCTCTCTCGCGCTCTCTCGCTCTCTCACGCTCTCTCTTTCTTTCTCTCGTCTCGTTCTCTTCACTTCTCTCCTCTCTCTCATCTCTCTCTTTCTTTCTTTCTCTCTGTCTCGTTCACTCTCTCTCTCTCTCTCTCTCTCTCTCTCTCTCTCTTCTCTCTCTCTGTCTCGTTCTCTCTCTCTCTCTCTCTCTCTCTCTCTCTCTCTCTTTCGCTTTCTCTCTCTCTCTTTCTCTCTCGCTTTCTCTCTGTCTCGCTCTCTCGCTCTCTCTCTGTCTCATTCTCTCTCTCTCTCTCGCTTTCTCTCTCTCTCTTTCTCTCTCGCTTTCTCTCTGTCTCGCTCTCTCGCTCTCTCTCTGTCTCATTCTCTCTTTCTCTCTCGATTTCTCTTGCTCTCTCTCTCTCTCTCTCTCTATCGCTTTCTCTCTCGATTTCTCTCTGTCTCTCTCTCTTTCTCTCTCGTTTTCTCTCTGTCTCGCTCTCTTTCTCTCTCTCTCTCTCTCCCCCCCCCCCCCGCCCCTCTCCTCCTCTTTCTCTCTTGCGCTCTCGCTCTAGCGCTTTCCTCTCTTCTCGATTTCTCTCTGTCTCTCTCTCATTCTCTCTCTCCCTCCCCCCCCTCTCTCTTTCTCTCTCTCTCTCTCTCTCTCTCTCTCTCTCTCTCTCTCTCTCTCTCTCTCTCTCTCTCTCTCTCTCTCTCTTTCTCTCTCGATTTCTCTCTGTCTCTCTCTCTTTCTCTCTCGTTTTCTATCTGTCTCGCTCTCTTTCTCTCTCTCTCTCCCCCCCCTCTCTCTTTCTCTCTGTCTCTCTCTCTCGCTCTCTCTCTCTCTCTCTCTCTCTCTCTCTCTCTCTCTCTCTCTCTCTCTCTCTCTCTCTCTCTCTCTCTCTTTTCTCACTCACTCACACCTCACTCACCCTCTCCTCATCTCACTCTCTCTCTCTCTTTCTCTCTCTCTCTTTCTTCACTCACCACTCTCTCTCGTCTCTCTCTCTCTCTCGGTCTCTCTCTCTTCTCTTCTCTCCTCATCTCTTCTCTCTCTCTCTCTCTCTCCTCTCTCGCGCTCTCCTCTCTCCTCTCTCTCACTCTCTGCCTCTTTCTCTCATCTCTGTCTCGTTCTCTCTCCTCTCTCTCTCTCCTCTCTTTCTCATCTCTCTTTCTCGTTCTCGCTCTCTCTCTCTCTCTCTCTCTCTCTCGCGCTCTCTCGCTCTCTTTGTCTCTCGCCTCTCTCTCACGCTCTCTCGCTCTCTGTCTCGCTCTCTCTCTTGCGCTCTCTCCTTGTCTCGAGCTCTCTCGCTCTCTTTGTCTTGCGCTCTCTCTCGCGCTCTCTCTCTCACGCTCTCTCGCTCTCTGTCTCGCTCTCTCTCTTGCGCTCTCTCCTTGTCTCGAGCTCTCTCGCTCTCTCTCGTGCTCTCTCTCGCGCTCTCTCGCTATCTTTGTCTGGCGCTCTCTCTCGTGCTCTCTTACTCTCTTTGTCTCGCTCTCTCTCTTGCGCTCTCTCCTTGTCTCGCGCTCTCTCTCGCGCTCTCTTGCTCTCTTCGTCTCGCTCTCTCTCTTGCGCTCTCTCCTTGTCTCTCACTTTCTCGCTCTCTTTGTTTCTCTCTCTCTCTCTCCTCTCTCTCCTCTCTCTCTCCTTTCTCTCTCTCTTTCTCTCTCTCTCTCTATCTATCTATCTCTCTCCCTCTCTCTCTCGTGCGCGCTCTCACTCTCTCTCATTCTCTTTAGCTCGCTCTCTCTCTCACTCTCTCTCTCTCTCTCTCTCTCTCTCTCTCTCTCTCTCTCTCGCTCGCTCTCTCTCTCTCTTTTTCTCTCTTTCATTCTCTCTCCCTTTTTGTATATATATAATATATATATATATATATATATATATATATATATATATATATATATATATATATATATACATACATATGTTTGTCTGTCTGTTTGTATGTAATGATAATAATAGTAATAATTATAAACATAATGATAATGATTATTATAATAATAATTATGATGATATTGATGGTAACGATAACAACAACAGCAATGATGATCATAACATTAATGATCACAGCAATGCCGAAAATAATGATAACCCACAATGATATAACATTAACAACATCAATAACGAATAGGTGCATAACATATGTGCCTGCTGTTTGCATAACATTTTACATGAAATATAATTAAAGATAATTATTTATTCATATTTATTCATATTTTTCATGTTAACCTTTTGTGCTTCAGTTCTGTGTAAACTAGAATGCTAGTCAATATCATGATTTAGAGTGTGTGTGAGAGAGAGAGGTGGGGGGGGAGGGGAAGGGAGTGGGAGAGGGAGGGAGAGAGAGAGAGAGAGGAGAGAGAGAGAGAGGGGAGAGAGAGAGAGTAGGAGAGAGAGAGAAGGAGAGAGGAGAGAGTGAGAGAGAGAGAGAGATTACGTTTATATATGTAGACACACACACACACACCCCATACACACACACAACATATATATATATATATACATATATATATCTAAATATATAAATATATATATATATATATATATATATATATATATATATATATATATATTGATAGATAGATAGATGGATAGATATATAGATAGACAGAATAGATACATACATACATACATACTTATATAAACAGATGGATAGATAGATAGATAAATAGTTAGATAGATAGATAAATTGATAAATGAATAGAGAGACAGATAGGTAAATCTATAGACAGTTAGATAGATAGATGAATAGATGGATAAATTTATATAGATAGATAGATAAATAGACAGATAGGTAGATAGATAGATAGATAGACAAATAAATATTGATAATGATTCTTATGCAAGACAATTCCAGTCCTGATTCCAAGGGACTTA
>NW_028235956.1:2500-7500 GCF_977035675.1 Penaeus japonicus | reverse complement strand
TATATATATATATATATATATATATGTTGAAATTTATATATGAATACAAGTGCCGACCCCATGATAACGAATACCTGTTTAGCATAAGAAGATGAATTAGATTTGATGCAAATATGCAAATTATATATGCAAATATGCAAAATATGAGAATGCAAATAACCTGGATGATTATACTTGCAAACCTTAAGATGATTGACGGAAGAAGAGAGGGAAATAGAGAGGGAGGGAAGGAGAGAGAGAAAAAAAGGAGAAAGAGATAGAAAATGAGAGAGAGAGAGAGAGAAGGGGGAGAGGATATGAAACAGTCAGACAGAAGATTGGAATTAAGGAGGAGATGGATAAAGAACAGAGAGGAAAACGGAAAGAAAGAGAAATAGAAAAACAGAGAGAGAGAGAGAGAGAGAGAAAGAGAACACACGATATTGTTTAGATATCATGTATTGATATACATTTTGTTCAGAATATATAAAGGTTTTGGTTAGAATATCAATGAAAATGATGGTGAGTAATCTATAGTATTTTCTTAATGTTTTCTTTGACTTTTTATTTATACTTTTTTGCTCTCTCTCTCTCTCTCTGTTTCATGTAATGATCAACTTAAATCTTTTAAAACTTCGTATATTAACGATAGTCAAACATGGGTCTGTTTGGAAATTTATGATAAGCTTATAATTGATTTATCAAATACATAGTTAATTGGCGTTAATCGTATATTGATAACTTCATTTCAGATGATGAATAGGATATTTTTTATTACTAAAATTAACCTAATAACTAATATTTGTTTAACATACGCATATTGTTTACATTTTGTATCTTTATTTACGAGAAAACAAATAGCGTGAATAATTCTACTTACAATCATTAAGATAATTAAATGAAAAAGAAAAAAAGAAAAGAAAATGAAATAAAAACAGACAAAATAATAATAGAAATGAAATGAAAAGGAATGGTAAAAGAGAAAAAGATTTGATAATTAAAGAGTTGGAGATATATAATTACCGATTAATGCTTTTCATCTTAGATCTCGGTGGTACAGTCGACATAGTTTCTAACTCTCTTTTCAGGTTGATTCCAACGTCGGATGTTCCCGGGTTCGAGACCAGTGAAGTCTTTCCTCGGGAAAAGTTAACAGGTGCCTTGGCACTTGCTCGTGTTTGGCGGTTCACGAGCGTTCTCTTCGGAGATAACGTCCCCCACTCGAGGTCAAAGGTCAATCCGGTCGGCAGTCACGCAGGGAAGGCAGCACAGCATCCGATCATATGGTCAGATCCTGTATGAAAAAAAAAAATGTTCTGGTTGGTCCGATTGGGTGGTTGTTTTTCCCTCCTTGAACATTTCAAATTGAATTGAAAATTAAATTCTTTGCAACTTTCCTCGAGACTTTTTACTCATTCACTTATTTATGTTTTAACCAATTACATTTCCAGAAAAAAACAACAACAAAAAAACACGCCAATGATTTAAGAATTTTGGAATCATCGTTAATTAAAAACATAAAACCAGACATAAATAACAATGAAAGCTCAGCTACTCTTTTTTCCTCTGAAATAAACTTTGCGCATGTTAACCCCCCCCTCCCCACCTCCACTTACAACGGACATGCAACATTCAAACTACTCTTGACTACTGTCATGCCAACATGACACAGCCACAGACTCCACACACAACCCATGGAGAATATATGTAAGCTTAGTTCCCCGTTTTTGTTTTACATGTTTTCTTGTTTGTGTATTTTTTCAGTGAATTTGATGAATTGTGCTATCAATGATAATGTAAATAATTTTATTTCAACGCATAATTTCTTTGTATATGCAGATTCTGATGATGGACACAGTTGTTGATGTCCGAAAGTTCAATAAATGGACACCCGCATGATGTGGTTTCCTGCTGTCCTGGTCCTCTCTTTATAATATATAAATATATATATATATATATAAAGATATATAAAATATATATATATATATTATGTATATGTATATATATATATATATATATATATATATAACAATATATATATATATATATATATATACATATATATAATGTTAGAATCATTATAGATTAATAATCTTAATACATACAATATTCCATATTTTCATAGGTAAAGAGAAGAAGAGAAGAAGGGAATATATGCAAAACACCTTTTCACTGTTTACACAAATCAATTGTTAGTTCAAGCGAAAGAGAAAGAAAAGGGAAAGGGAATATGAGAAAGAGAGAGAGAAGACGAAACAAAGAAAATGAGAGAGACGATGAAATAGAGAAAGAAAGATAAAGAGAATGAAAGAGAAAATTAAATATAAAAAGATAATTAGAATGAAAGAGAGTAGGAGAGAAAGAAAGGAATAAAGAGTAACAGAAAAGGAGATAAAATACTTAATTCTTCAGATAATGAATTATTAGATTAAAAGATTTGCATTAAATTCTTTAGATTATTTGAAACTCGAGTTTTCCTAACGTAACCTAATCTAACCTAGCCTAACCTAACCTAGTCTAACCTATCCTAGCCTAAGACAACCCAAAAAAAAACACCCTATATCAAAATAATGAGTAAAAAAATAAAATAAAAATTTACCTAACCTAAAATAATAAAACTAAATAATAACCTTTAAATAAAAACCTAAATATTAAGAAAAGAAAAAATAAATATTACCCTATAATAAAAATAAAATAAACCTAATAATAAAAAAAACCCTATAAAAAAGACCTATAGTATATATAAACCTAAATACCTAACTAATTATAAAAACCTAACCTAACTAACCCTACCTAACCAAAACATAAAACTACCCTATAAAAAACCTAGAAAAAAAAAAAAATAAACCGAATAACTAAACCTAAAAAACAACCTAACCTAAAACCTAGAAAATAAAAACCCTAAATATAAAACTTAAATAAAAATAAAAAAAAACAACCCTATCAAAAATAAATATAAAATAAATAACCTAATACCCTAATATATAAACTACCCAATATACCCTAATCTCAAACTACTAACCTAACCTAACCTAGCTTAGCCTAGCCTAACCTACCCTAACCTAACCTAAAACTAAACTAAAAATAAACTTAACCTAACCTAACTTAACCTAAACTAGCCTAACCTAACCTAACCTACCCTAACCTAACCTACCTAACCTAACCTAGCCTAGCCTAGCCTACCCAAACCTACCTAACCTAACCTAGCCTAACCTAACCTAACCTAACCTACCCTAACCTAACCTAGCCTAGCCTAGCCTAGCCTAACCTACCCTAACCTAACCTACCTAACCTAACCTAGCCTAACCTAACCTAACCTAACCTAGCCTAGCCTAGCCTACCCAAACCTACCTAACCTAACCTAGCCTAACCTAACCTAACCTAACCTACCCTAACCTAACCTAACCTAGCCTAGCCTAGCCTAGCCTAGCCTAGCCTAACCTACCCTAACCTAACCTACCTAACCTAACCTAGCCTAACCTAACCTACCCTACCCTAACCTAACCTAAAACTAAACTAAAAATAAACTTAACCTAACCTAACCTAACCTAGCCTAGCCTAACCTACCCTAACCTAACCTACCTAACCTAACCTAAAACTAAACTAAAATTAAATTAAACTTAACCTAACCTAACCTAGCCTAACATATATATATATATATATATATATATATATATATATATATATATATATATATATAATGTAAAGTATATCTGTGATTGAATGTATGTATATGTGAGTGTGTGTGTGTGTATGTGTGTGTGTGTGTGTGTGTGTGTGTGTGCGTGTGCGTGTGTGCGTGTGTATGGGTGAGTGGGTGCATGCGTGCGTGCGAGACGAAAGAGAGAGAGAGAGAGAGAGACAGATAGAAAGAGAGAGAGACAGATAGAAAGAGAGAGAGAGAAGAGATAGAAAGAGAGAGAGAAAGAGAGAGAGAGAGAGACCGGGAGAGAGAGAGAGAAAGAGAGAGAGAGGGAGAGAAGAGATAGAAAGAGAGAGAGAGAGACCGAGAGAGAGGGAGAGAGAGAGACCGAGAGAGAGAGAGAGAGAGAGAGAGAGAGAGAGAGAGGGAGAGAGAGAGGGAGAGAGAAAGAGAGAGATATAGAGTGAGAGAGTGAGAGACAGAGAGAGAAGCCGGCAACGGCCAGCGACAGCCACAACAGCTAAGGTTATTCAATATCCTCATGTCTTAAAAAAAGAAAAAAAAAAAAAGTACACATACCCTTATTTGGTGGTGTGAGTGGCAGGACGCGTTCGAGTCCCCGCCACGCAAATATGAATCAATTATTTTTTCTTGTTGTTGCCTTTACTAATATATATATTTATTTCATTTAGCCTATATTTGTGGTTATTGTTTTTATTTTCATTATTATTGTCACTATCAATATTGTCATGGTCATCGTGATTATTATTATTATTATTATTATTATTGTTATCATTATTTCTATTATTATCATTATTATCATCATTATCATCATGATTATTATTACCATACTTGGCATTATCATTATCATCATTATCATTATCATCATCATCATTACCATTATCATTATCATCATCATCATTACCATTATCATTAATAGTGTTATCACCATTATCATGATCATTACCACTGTTTCTATTATCATTATTATCATTATAATCATTATCATTATTACCATTATCATCATTATTACTATTATCCTTATTATCATTATAATCATTATTATTATTACCATTATCATTATTATTACTATTATCATTATTATCTAATAATATTATCATTATCATTATTATGATCCTTATCATTAATATTATCATTACCATCATTATCATTGTCGCAATCGTCTTCATAATAATGATAGTAATAATCATGATAAGGGGGATGGTGATGATGATGATAATCATGACAATATTGATGACTATTATGGTGACTATTCTCATTATTGTCATTATCATCATAGTAAAATCATGACACAGCATTGGATATGAATGTTAATTCATCACGATAATATTGAATCCTCCCCCCCCCCCCCCTTTTA